>NC_091366.1:14774012-15046368 GCF_038502225.1 Cherax quadricarinatus
AAGTCATTTTCAGGATAAAATGGATAGGTTTTGGTTAATAAAATTTTTGGGTTTCATAAAAATTAAATTTTTGATCTTCGATTTCAGCCGAGCGGCTTCAAAAACTGAGTCATAGGGGGATTGAGATCACCATTTCGTTGTCATCTGTAGGACCCATCTTTTGAGGGGCCCAATACTGACGTTGTTCTCGACTTTTTTTAAGAAAAAAAAATCTTGGGTTTTTCTGATTTAAGGGGTTTTAGTTTTTCCCTATTCCTGACTCCTATAAGATTCCTTTAGTTTAAGTTCGATGCCTATTTCCCCGACCGGGTTTTCCCCTACGATTTCCGATAATTATCTTTTAGCCCCCTTTGTTATTCTTTTCCGTCGCCTGAAAGGAGCGCCTGTCTTTTTCATTTTACATCTACCCTTTTTAGAGGAATGTTGTGATACATCGACCACCAAGAACTTTTAGGCATGTTGGGCTGTGTTGCTTAGATTTTCCCCCAGCTTAATCAGTTAGACTTGGTTAGGTCCACTTTATTTTTTTTTATTAAGGAATTTTGGGGAATGTTTCCCGTGACATTCATTATGTCGGTTGGGGCCCCAAACATGTCTGAACCTAAATTATGTTGTGACTGAGTATATTGTTTTTTAATATATATATATATATATATATATATATATATATATATATATAATAATAATATATATAAAATGGGAAAATAGGCAAAATTTTTATTTTGGGTTAAATAAACACTTTCCAAAAAAGGAAAATTTTGTGATGCAATATTTAAAAAATCCTGTTTAACAAAAAATTTTTCATGGTTTGTTTAATAAATTTAGTAAAAAATCAAAAATATTTGTTTTAAAATAAATTTTTTTAAAATAGCTAAAGTTTTTAAGTTCTTATTAAAATTATAAATTTTTACATTATTAAAAAAAAATATATTTTAATTTTGTTAAGGTTTAAAAGGATTTATTTTAAATGAGTTCCAAAATGACCAAAAAATTTTATTTATTAAACATATATAATATATATATATAATATATATATATAATATATATATATATATTTTTTTATATATATAATATTTAAAATAATGAAAATTTAAATAAAAATTTTAAAAAGAAGAACTCATTTAAAATTAAGTCTATTCTGTGTTACTGTAGCCTCCTCTGGACGAGGCTGCTGCTCTGTGGTGAAGGCTCTGTTTGACGTTGGAAACTTGACAACTGGGATTTTCCATGATGCCTTGGTCCGGCGGAGCCTCTACATCTACGAGCAGTGCAGCAGCGCTGTGTAGCCCTTGTGGTTTAGCGCTTCTTTTTTATAATAATAATCTACGAGCAGTGCAGGTTCCAGGCATGATGCTTCTTACCGCTATTCAGACACCGAGATTCTGTAGCCTCTCCTCTTTTTAGTTCATCCAGGTAGTTCTTGGTCGGGCGCTGAGGTGATTGTATCTCTGGCACCTGAAGGACCTCAAAAGTTATGGGTTATACATCATAACTTGGTATTTTCCCCAGCAACCGAGATCCAGTTTAGCTGGGAGAGGTCTTCTGTGTTGGACCAAGACCTGCCTCGTTGCTGCGTTGCCGCCCTTCTTGGCTCAGAGTCCCTTAGCTTTCGGGATGTCTTCGTTACTGTGGATTGCATCAAGAGGCATGTCTAGTGGATAGCACATTAAAATACCTTTCGTCGCTCACTCTATGGATTTTAGCTCAATGGCAACGAGTGGTGATTTGAGATCGTTCACCTACAGAAGTAGTTCACAGGATGTTATATTTCGGGAGTGAGAATGAACTCTCCTTGCAGGTTTGTGGATACTGATATCTTCAGGCCGTATTTTCTCCCAGGTAAATTATAGCAGCATACGGGCTGTCATGGTGTCCTTTGTTGATGTGTCTGAATTTGTTGTATGCGGATGTTTTAGCTTGAGTGATCTGCAAGGAAACACTGTACCTCCTCTTGGACTTTGAAGATCGTACTTTCTGCCAACCTTCGTTGGGATGGGCATTTCTTCATTCATACCTGTCTCACTGGCCAGGCTGGTTTCACTGGCCTCGCTGTTCCATGAGTCCAGTGAGTGGTCTTGTAGATTCTTCGCCAATACTTCGCCCCACATTTCTAAATCTGAGTCCTCAGTTCTGTCCTTGGAACATCGTGTCCTCTTCCTCTCGGAAGAAGCTATGTACTTCTGTATGTCTGTCTGGTGATTCTCTCTAGCAAGAGTCAGGTGGAAAGCATCCAGAGGGTGGTGGTGGTTGTAGTAGTATAGTTATGAGGAGATGGGTCTGATTTGCAAAGGACCTACCAATAACTTGTTACAGCTCTCCCCAGAGTGGGTAGTATCCTGTTGATTAGCAATTTGAATATAGTATAACTTCCGGATTACTTGGATATGTATCAAGAAGCATAAGGAGTTCAAAAATTGTGACCCGGTGGTCTGGTGGCTAAAGCTCCCGCTTCACACACGGAGGGCCCGGGTTCGATTCCCGGCGGGTGGAAATTCCGACACGTTTCCTTACACCTATTGTCCTGTTCACCTAGCAGCAAATAGGTACCTGGGTGTTAGTCGACTGGTGTGGGTCGCATCCTGGGGGGCAAGATTAAGGACCCCAATGGAAATAAGTTAGACAGTCCTCGATGACGCACTGACTTTCTTGGGTTATCCTGGGTGGCTAACCCTCCGGGGTTAAAAATCCGAACAAAATCTTATCTTATCTTATCTCTTACAGCTATGTACATCACTATTAAGGCCTCACTTAGGTTATGCTGTTCAGTTTTGGTCGCCGTACTACTGAATGGACAGCATGACAAAATTTATCCACTGTATAAGGAATTTCCCATGTAAAGATAGACTGGGAACCTTGAACCTTCACCCTCTAACAAAACATATGTGACGGGGAAACAGTGAGATCTCTAGATATTAAGATCATGGCGCACAGGAACGCCTGCAGTCGTGATGACCATAAAAACGCGATGTTGGACACCTCGTGAAGTTCAGTGAAGATAAACTATACCACGGGCGGGGACTGAACCCGCGATCAAAGACCCATAAAACTCCAGACCGATGCGCTAGCCACTGTGAAGATAGATTGGTTGTCAAGGAAGATTTATGACTGAAAGTGTTTAGAGGTTGCTCTAACTGCTGTCAGTAACACTCTATCGAAAGTCCTGAAGCTGTTCAACAGATTATGTGTTGAGTTCTTACCTTGGAAGCATAATGTGGGTGCTCGTTCAACATGGCCCAGAAGATGGTCGTACCCATACTGAAACCCACGTAATAAAGATCCTTATTGTATGTTACATTCAATATGTAGTCTATAGCTGCTGGTACATCATACTTCGCCATTTCAGTCCAGCTGCAAGGTACACAACACATAAGAAAGGAGGAACACTGCAGCTGGTCTACTGGCCCATACTGGGCAGGTTCTTCTCAAACCCAAACCCCACAACCCATTTTCAATGTCACCCTATAAACCCTATTTACTCATATGCAAGTCTCACTCAAATTAAACCTCTCTCACTCGTGTATTAATCTAACATAAATTTGAATAAAACACATCAGATAATGCAGATTTTACCCGACTTGTTCCTATCTATGCATTTATTTCTCACCTGTCTTTCCAATTGATTTCTCATTTTTTATGCAGATGGTTTTTTCCTTATCTATTGACGTAGTTTCTCACTTTTCACGAGAACAAATGTTCCTACGAAAAGTTTAATGTTCTTAGGAAGCAAAATTACTTCTCACAGCCTTACACTGACAAAACTAATTATTGACAAATTACTAGACTTGATATAATAAAATCCTTAGAGAAAATTAATATTAAGAAATCATTGAAAGAAGATAAGGAGCCAGAAGCTATTGTTTACCAACGGTGGCCCGTGGCCTGGTAGTTAAAACTCTCGCTTCACACAGTGAGAGTCTGGGCTCGATTCCCGATGAGGGTTGAAGCATTGGGTGTGTTTCTTCACAGAAATCAGTATTAGAACTCGCCACATAATACAGGATATAAACAACCACTATTTAAACATAAAGATGAATGATCACGTTGACCCTGATCTAAACCTCCATAATCTAACACACAATCAAAACTTATTGGAAAGTAACTGCCTTTATTACACAGCATCACAAGCCAGCACTATCCTGAACACTGCTCAAAGTCTATCAGTTCTTAACTACAATATCAGGTCCTTAAGCAAACACTATGATGACCTCCTGGCACTCCTTGAGTCACTAAAGACACCCTTCTCCTGCATTATTCTCACTGAGACCTGGCATAAGCAGGATACAATTGATATCTACCCACTACCAGGATACACAGCAATCCACAACTGCAGACCATACCAAGTTGGGGGTGGTACTGCAGTCTATTACTCTAACCAACTATCTTGTATTAGCACTAATTGCTTTAGTGATAAATATGGGGAATACATTTTTGCTAATTTTACTGTAAAAAAAAAAACTCAAGACGCCTATAACAATCGGTGCCATATACCGGATACCCCACACAAACATCCCAAACTTCAGTGAGAATCTAAAGTCACTAATAACAAACAGACAAATGAACAAGCACCACCACCTCTTAGCTGGAGACTTCAACATCAACCTTGGCCTACCAGATGATCAGCCAGTAACTGATTTCATCAACAATATGAACAACACACTTCTCATACCAACCAGACTGACTGAGACAAGTGCAACCATAATAGACCACATATGGACCAATATACTAGCCCCCCTTAAATCAGGGATAATCACAGACACCACTACTGACCACTACCCAACCTTCCTCTTAACAAACATTAGTAAGCCACCACTCGAATACAACAAAGTTTCATTTAGACTCCATGACGAGGCCTCAATAAGGAATTTCACAGCAGACCTAGAGACTGGTAATAAATGGTATAAAATACCGACACAATGGAAATATAAACACAAATGCAGTATAATGTGATCCTTTATTGACAACGTTTCACCCACACAGTGGGCTTTTTCAAGTCACACACGGATCTACCTGGGGTTGGAAGGTACGAGAGTACCTTCCAACCCCAGGTAGATCCGTGTGTGACTTGAAAAAGCCCACTGTGTGGGTGAAACGTTGTCAATAAAGGATCACATTATACTGCATTTGTGTTTATATTTCCAGACCTAGAGACTGTTGACTGGCCTACACAATTCTCCAATGCCAATGGTATTGACGACTGGACAGACATTTTTCTTAACACAATACTTAGACTATACAACAAACATTGTCCTATAAAAGCGAAACAGATCACGAATAAACGGCTTGGTTGCCCATGGCTAACCAGCAGCATTCTGAAATCCATTGATAAGAAACACCAATATGAAAAGCAATATAGACAGGGCTTAATACACAAAGATATTCTCAAACAATATTCAACGGTTCTCACCAAACTAATAAAGAAAGCCAAACAACTGTACTACTCCAGCAGATTCACTGACACAAGAGGAGATATAAAAAAGACCTGGAAAACACTTTCCCAGATTCTGGGGATCCACAAACTGAAAAAAAACAAGAATATTGTTTAACTAAACCTCATAAAACACCACTGCATCCCACTGATACAGCTAACAAGATAAACGACTTCTTCTCAAACTTAGGATCTAATCTCGCCAGTAAAATCCCACGTACCAATGCCCGTGCCGGGGACTACCTAGATGGGAATTTCCCAAATTCCTTCTATCTTGCACCAACTGAGCCTACGGAAGTCACCGCGATCATGAAGTCACTTAAAAATAACTCGGGGAATCTATCTCACGTCCCACCATTACTGTACAAGCGAGCGGCCCATATCCTGTCACATGCTATTACATTACTTTTTAACAAGCCACTAGAAACTAGCACTTTCCCGACACTACTCAAGGCAGCAAGGGTTACACCAATACATAAAGGTGGTGACCCTACAGACTTAAACAACTATAGGCCAATATCAAACTTACCATTGCTATCCAAAATCTTCGAGAAACTCGTGCACAGGAGACTATATTCATTTATAACGTCACAAAACATGCTCAACCCCTGCCAATTTGGATTCAGGAAAAATAAAAGCACTAATGATGCAATTATAAAAATGCTAGATCTGCTTTACACAGCATTGGAAAATAAGGAATATCCCCTAGGAATTTTTATTGACCTAAGAAGAGCGTTTGACACAGTAGACCACGGCATCCTACTCCACAAACTTGACCACTATGGTATAAGAGGCCATGCGCTTGCATATTTTAAATCCTACCTTTCTAATAGGTATCAGTATATCACCATTAAAGACACAGCCTCATCAATACGGCCACTTGATACTGGAGTTCTGCAGGGAAGTGTCCTTGGACCCCTGCTCTTCCTCATTTACATCAATGATCTTCCAAACATATCCCAACACCTGAAACCCATTCTCTTTGCTGACGACACGACTTATGTCATCTCCCACCCTAATCTTGCCACCCTCAACACCATTGTTAACGAGGAGTTGCTCAAAATATCGACTTGGATGACAGCCAATAAACTTACACTTAACACTGTCAAAACCTACTATATTATGTTTGGTAGCAGAGCAGGTGTTGCGCAACTTAACATTAAGATCGACAACACTAATTGCCACACATAATGAGGGCAAATTCCTAGGCCTGTACCTCGACAACAACCTAAATTTCAGCACCCATATCCAACACATAACAAAAAAAGTATCCAAAATGATGGGGATCCTCTCCAAGATACGATACTACGTGCCGCAAACTGCCCTTCTCACACTTTACCATTCACTTATATATCCATACCTCACCTATGCTATCTGTGCTTGGGGTTCAACTGCAGCAACACACCTAAAGCCAATAATAACCCAACAAAAAGCCGCAGTAAGAATAATCACTAAATCCCATCCCTGGCAACACACCCCTCCACTCTTCATAAATCTAAACTTACTCCCTGTTCAGAACATCTACACTTACTACAGTGCAATCTATATCTACAAGACCTTAAATTTCAATATTAACCTTGACCTAAAACCATTTCTTGATAGTTGTGACAGGATCCACAGGCATAAGACCAGACTGGCTTAGCGCTTCTTTTTGATTATAATAATATAATAATAAGACCAGACACAAACATCTCTATGACATTCCCCGTGTTCGACTAAACCTTTACAAAAATTCAATGTATTTCAGAGGACCTAAAATCTGGAACACCCTACCTGAAAACTCTAGAACTGCAGACACATTCATCACTTTCAAAACTACAGTTAGAAAACATCTTATCTGCCTGATCCACCCCGACAACTAACTACATGATAACCACCTGGTGGTTCACAATTACACTCACTCACCCACTGATTATAAACCCAGAAATACTAATCTTAATCTTAAAATAATAAATCCTAACTAGTCATAAGTTTGCCTATGATACTCCAATATAGACACTTTGTATTGTGCCAAAACAAAAACATTCACATTGCTAAACTCACAAATTATAATGTAGTCACTTAGCCTTAATACCATAATCTGTAAGGATTTAATGTTAAGATTTAATCTAAGTCTGCTGGAAATGCCTAGCCATGCTAGGTGTCCTAGTGGCCCCCTCTGTAATTAGTATTTTATAACATGTAAACCACACAATACCCAAAACCTGTAAACCCCACATTGTAACCCTTATAGAGAATAAATCTGAATTGAACTGAATCAGTAAAATGGGTACCTGGGTGTTAGTGGACTGGTGTGGGTGGCATCCTGGGACAAAACTGACCTAATTTGCCCGAAATATCCAGCATAACAAGTGGCATTCTATATAGTAGTATGTTATTGATGTCAGCTATGGTCTGTATACCTTGTACATGTTCTTGTAGAAATAAAGATTATTATTATTATTATTATTATTATTATTATTATTATTATTATTATTATAACAATATACTCTACTCTTATGAACGAAAAGCCAATTTCAAATTTTTTTTCTTTCTGTCCCGTCTCTATCTCCTATATATCCTGGCTCCTTCACCTTCGTATATTAGTGTGACTTGTCAATAAGCTTCTATGTGCGGATTATTTATGTAATGGATTTAAAAGTGTTGATAAAGACTGCAAAAAAATTACATAATATTATCGAGTGTAAAAAAAAAACTAATATTTCTTACCTAAACTGCCAGAAATGTTTGTGTTGTGGGGAGAGAGTGAGGTGTTTCCTGGAATAAGTGTTGCCACGAGCGTTGGTCATCCAGACGTCATAACCAGCGTCAGCCAGGACATAACCTGTCACAAGCAACAACACTAGTCTAACTCATTATAGTCATTTACCCTTAATAAACCAGCTAGAGATGACTTGAAGTGTCACGTCAGTTTCACCTGGTTTCTAATGTCATGTTTATTTTTTTTCCTCTATAATCTACTTGGTCCGTAATTACTGTAGTATTTGTTTTGTTTGTTTCGTAAGGTGAGGTTCAGGATCTTGACCCCTCAAGGAAGGTTCCTTGATGTTGGTGAGGGGCTCTTGATTTAGGGAATTGGATCTGTGCTCCAGTTCCCCGAATTAAGCCTGAATGCCTTCCACATCCCCCCCCCCAGGCGCTGTATAATCCTCCGGGTTTAGCGCTTCCCCCTTGATTATAATAATAATAATAATCAGGATCTTGACTTAATTCATGGTGTAACTTAACAAATCTTTGAGGACACTTGTGTTGCAACACAATTGTCCTCAAAAATTTGTGTTGCAACACAGTCATCAAAAAATTGTGTTGCAACACAACTGTTCTTAAAGATTTGTGTTGCGACACAATTGTCCTCAAAGATTTGTGTTGCGACACAACTGTCCTCAAAGATTTGTGTTGCAACACAACTGTCCTCAAAGATTTGTGTTGCAACACAACTGTCCTCAAAGATTTGTGTTGCAACACAACTGTCCTCAAAGATTTGTGTTGCGACACAATTGTCCTCAAAAATTTGTGTTGCAACACAACTGTCCTCAAAAATTTGTGTTGCAACACAACTGTCCTCAAAAATTTGTGTTGCAACACAACTGTCCTCAAAGATTTGTGTTGCGACACAATTGTCCTCAAAAATTTGTGTTGCAACACAAGTGTCCTCAAAAATTTGTGTTGCAACACAACTGTCCTCAAAAATTTGTGTTGCGACACAAGTGTCCTCAAAAATTTGTGTTGCAACACAAGTGTCCTCAAAAATTTGTGTTGCAACACAAGTGTCCTCAAAAATTTGTGTTGCAACACAAGTGTCCTCAAAAATTTGTGTTGCAACACAAGTGTCCTCAAAAATTTGTGTTGCAACACAAGTGTCCTCAAAAATTTGTGTTGCAACACAACTGTCCTCAAAAATTTGTGTTGCGACACAACTGTCCTCAAAAATTTGTGTTGCAACACAACTGTCCTCAAAAATTTGTGTTGCAACACAACTGTCCTCAAAAATTTGTGTTGCGACACAACTGTCCTCAAAAATTTGTGTTGCAACACAACTGTCCTCAAAAATTTGTGTTGCGACACAACTGTCCTCAAAAATTTGTGTTGCAACACAACTGTCCTCAAAAATTTGTGTTGCGACACAACTGTCCTCAAAAATTTGTGTTGCAACACAAGTGTCCTCAAAAATTTGTGTTGCGACACAATTGTCCTCAAAAATTTGTGTTGCAACAAAAATGTCCTCAAAAATTTGTGTTGCAACACAAGTGTCCTCAAAAATTTGTGTTGCAACACAAATGTCCTCAAAAATTTGTTAAGTTATACCATGAATTAAGTCAAGATCCTGAACTTCACCTTACGACACAAAGCAAATGTGATGGTAATTATGGACAAGGTACATTATAGTGGACAAATAAACATGACATTAGAAAACATGTGAACTGACATGATCCTTAAAGTCATTTCTAGTGTAGTTTATTAAAGGTAAATGTTGAAAAATATATAAAATACCGACAAGCAGATGTTTAAGACACACGTGCAAAAGTTGGGTATCTAAATTCAGAAATGTTTCACTTACACAGCAGGCGTCTTCAGTCAAATACCAAGGGCGCAGTAGTAGTGAACTAAAGATATGTAATCAGTCCATCAACCTTGAAAAAAAACAGTATCTGAAGTGGTCAGTCCCTCAACCTGGAGAAGAAGACTCCAGCTGAACTCTGTCCCAGACTGAGGGACTGACCACCTCCAATACTGTTTAAGAACATAAGAATGTAGAAACACTGCAGAAGGCCTACTGCCCCATACGAGGCAGGTCCTCATCAAAACGACATCTACCTAAAGCTACTCAAGAAATAACTCCCGTACCCCTTGGCACCAATCAAACCCAGCCCCTCCCACTCATATATTTGTCCAGTCTCTTCTTAAAGCTACCCAGCTTCTCCAAGGTTGGGGGACTGATTACATCATTACACAACTGCACCTGCCTCCTCTGTACTCGACTGAAGAAGCCTTTCTATACTAGCTCAAACTACTGTTCAACAAAATATTTCTATATATATATATATATATATATATATATATATATATATATATATATATATATTTCTATATATATATGCAAAAAAATAATTAGAATATTTAATCTTACTATAAAATTTTGATTCAGAATTTCTAGTTGTCTTTAAAACTTAAATTGTTCTATGTACAAGAACCTTGTCTGAGGGGTTCTGCCTATCAGGAACCTTGTCTGAGGGGTTCTGCCTATCAGGAACCTTGTCTGAGGGGTTCTGCCTATCAGGAACCTTGTCTGAGGGGTTCTGCCTATCAGGAACCTTGTCTGAGGGGTTCTGCCTATCAGGAACCTTGTCTGAGGGGTTCTGCCTATCAGGAACCTTGTCTGAGGTGTTCTGCCTATCAGGAACCTTGTCTGAAGGGTTCTGCCTATCAGGAACCTTGTCTGAGGGGTTCTGCCTATCAGGAACCTTGTCTGAGGTGTTCTGCCTATCAGGAAGCTTGTCTGAGGGGTTCTGCCTATCAGGAATCTTGTCTGAGGGGTTCTGCCTATCAGGAACCTTGTCTGAGGGGTTCTGCCTATCAGGAACCTTGTATGAGGGGTTCTGCCTATCAGGAACCTTGTCTGAGGGGTTCTGCCTATCAGGAACCTTGTCTGAGGGGTTCTGCCTATCAGGAACCTTGTCTGAGGGGTTCTGACAATCAAGAACCTAGTCTGAGGGGTTCTGCCTATCAGGAACCTTCTCTGAGGGGTTCTGCCTATCAAGAAACTTGTCTGAGGGGTTCTGCCTATCAGGAACCTTGTCTGAGGGGTTCTGCCTATCAGGAACCTTGTCTGAGGGGTTCTGCCTATCAGGAACCTTGTCTGAGGGGTTCTGCCTATCAGGAACCTTGTCTGAGGGGTTCTGCCTATCAGGAACCTTGTCTGAGGGGTTCTGCCTATCAGAAACCTTGTCTGAGGGGTTCTGCCTATCAGGAACCTTGTCTGAGGGGTTCTGCCTATCATGACCCTTGTCTGAGGGGTTCTGCCTATCAGGAACCTTGTCTCAGGGGTTCTGCCTATCAGGAACCTTGTCTGAGGGGTTCTGCCTATCAGGAACCTTGTCTGAGGGGTTCTACCTATCAGGAACTTTGAGGGGTTCTGCCTATAAGGAACCTTGTCTGAGGGGTTCTGCCTATCAGGATCCTTGTCTGAGGGGTTCTGCCTATCAGGAACCTTGTCTGAGGGGTTCTGCCTATCAGGAACCTTGTCTGAGGGGTTCTGCCTATCAGGAACCTTGTCTGAGGGGTTCTGCCTATCAGGAACTTTGAGTGGTTCTGCCTATCAGGAACCTTGTCTGAGGGGTTTTGCCTATCAGGAACCTTGTCTGAGGGGTTCTGCCTATCAGGAACCTTGTCTGAGGGGTTCTGCCTATCAGGAACCTTGTCTGAGTGGTTCTGCCTATCAGGAACCTTGTCTGAGGGGTTCTGCCTATCAGGAACATTGAGTGGTTCTGCCTATCAGGAACCTTGTCTGAGGGGTTCTGCCTATCAGGAACCTTGTCTGAGGGGTTCTGCCTATCAGGAACCTTGTCTGAGGGGTTATACCTATCAGGAACCTTGTCTGAGGGGTTCTGCCTATCAGGAACCTTGTCTGAGGTGTTCTGCCTATCAGGAAGCTTGTCTGAGGGGTTCTGCCTATCAGGAACCTTGTCTGAGGGGTTCTGCTTATCAGGAACCTTGTCTGAGGGGTTCTGCCTATCAGGAACCTTGTATGAGGGGTTCTGCCTATCAGGAACCTTGTCTGAGGGGTTCTGCCTATCAGGAACCTTGTCTGAGGGGTTCTGCCTATCAGGAACCTTGTCTGAGGGGTTCTGCCAATCAAGAACCTAGTCTGAGGGGTTCTGCCTATCAGGAACCTTGTCTGAGGGGTTCTGCCTATCAAGAAACTTGTCTGAGGGGTTCTGCCTATCAGGAACCTTGTCTGAGGGGTTCTGCCTATCAGGAACCTTGTCTGAGGGGTTCTGCCTATCAGGAACCTTGTCTGAGGGGTTCTCCCTATCAGGAACCTTGTCTGAGGGGTTCTGCCTATCAGGAACCTTGTCTGAGGAGTTCTGCCTATCAGAAACCTTGTCTCAGGGGTTCTGCCTATCAGGAACCTTGTCTGAGGGGTTCTGCCTATCAGGAACCTTGTCTGAGGGGTTCTGCCTATCAGGACCCTTGTCTGAGGGGTTCTGCCTATCAGGAACCTTGTCTGAGGGGTTCTGCCTATCAGGAACCTTGTCTGAGGGGTTCTGCCTATCAGGAACCTTGTCTGAGGGGTTCTACCTATCAGGAACTTTGAGGGGTTCTGCCTATCAGGAACCTTGTCTGAGGGGTTCTGCCTATCAGGAACCTTGTCTGAGGGGTTCTGCCTATCAGGAACCTTGTATGAGGGGTTCTGCCTATCAAGAAACTTGTCTGAAAGGTTCTGCCTATCAGGAACCTTGTCTGAGGGGTTCTGCCTATCAGGAACCTTGTCTGAGGGGTTCTGCCTATCAGGAACCTTGTCTGAGGGGTTCTGCCTATCAGGAACCTTGTCTGAGGGGTTCTGCCTATCAGGAACCTTGTCTGAGGGGTTCAGCCTATCAGGAACCTTGTCTGAGGTGTTCTGCCTATCAGGAACCTTGTCTGAAGGGTTCTGCCTATCAGGAACCTTGTCTGAGGGGTTCTGCCTATCAGGAACCTTGTCTGAGGTGTTCTGCCTATCAGGAAGCTTGTCTGAGGGGTTCTGCCTATCAGGAATCTTGTCTGAGGGGTTCTGCCTATCAGGAACCTTGTCTGAGGGGTTCTGCCTATCAGGAACCTTGTATGAGGGGTTCTGCCTATCAGGAACCTTGTCTGAGGGGTTCTGCCTATCAGGAACCTTGTCTGAGGGGTTCTGCCTATCAGGAACCTTGTCTGAGGGGTTCTGACAATCAAGAACCTAGTCTGAGGGGTTCTGCCTATCAGGAACCTTCTCTGAGGGGTTCTGCCTATCAAGAAACTTGTCTGAGGGGTTCTGCCTATCAGGAACCTTGTCTGAGGGGTTCTGCCTATCAGGAACCTTGTCTGAGGGGTTCTGCCTATCAGGAACCTTGTCTGAGGGGTTCTGCCTATCAGGAACCTTGTCTGAGGGGTTCTGCCTATCAGGAACCTTGTCTGAGGGGTTCTGCCTATCAGAAACCTTGTCTGAGGGGTTCTGCCTATCAGGAACCTTGTCTGAGGGGTTCTGCCTATCATGACCCTTGTCTGAGGGGTTCTGCCTATCAGGAACCTTGTCTCAGGGGTTCTGCCTATCAGGAACCTTGTCTGAGGGGTTCTGCCTATCAGGAACCTTGTCTGAGGGGTTCTACCTATCAGGAACTTTGAGGGGTTCTGCCTATAAGGAACCTTGTCTGAGGGGTTCTGCCTATCAGGATCCTTGTCTGAGGGGTTCTGCCTATCAGGAACCTTGTCTGAGGGGTTCTGCCTATCAGGAACCTTGTCTGAGGGGTTCTGCCTATCAGGAACCTTGTCTGAGGGGTTCTGCCTATCAGGAACCTTGTCTGAGGGGTTCTACCTATCAGGAACTTTGAGGGGTTCTGCCTATAAGGAACCTTGTCTGAGGGGTTCTGCCTATCAGGATCCTTGTCTGAGGGGTTCTGCCTATCAGGAACCTTGTCTGAGGGGTTCTGCCTATCAGGAACCTTGTCTGAGGGGTTCTGCCTATCAGGAACCTTGTCTGAGGGGTTCTGCCTATCAGGAACTTTGAGTGGTTCTGCCTATCAGGAACCTTGTCTGAGGGGTTTTGCCTATCAGGAACCTTGTCTGAGGGGTTCTGCCTATCAGGAACCTTTGTGAGGGGTTCTGCCTATCAGGAACCTTGTCTGAGTGGTTCTGCCTATCAGGAACCTTGTCTGAGGGGTTCTGCCTATCAGGAACATTGTCTGAGGGGTTCTGCCTATCAGGAACCTTGTCTGAGGGGTTCTGCCTATCAGGAACCTTGTCTGAGGGGTTCTGCCTATCAGGAACCTTGTCTGAGGGGTTATACCTATCAGGAACCTTGTCTGAGGGGTTCTGCCTATCAGGAACCTTGAGGGGTTCTGAGGAAGCTTTGAGGGGTTCTGCCTATCAGGAAGCTTGTCTGAGGTGTTCTGCCTATCAGGAACATTGTCTGAGGGGTTCTGCCTATCAGGAACCTTGTCTGAGGGGTTCTGCCTATCAGGAACCTTGTCTGAGGGGTTCTGCCTATCAGGAACCTTGTCTGAGGGGTTCTTCCTATCAGGAACCGTGACGGAGGGGTTCTGCCTATGAGGGACCTTGTCTGAGGGGTTCTGCCTATCAAGAACCTTGTCTGAGGGGTTCTGCCTATCAGGAACCTTGTCTGAGGGGTTCTGCCTATCAGGAAACTTGTCTGAAAGGTTCTGCCTATCAGGAACCTTGTCTGAGGGGTTCTGCCTATCAGGAACCTTGTCTGAGGGGTTCTGCCTATCAGGAACCTTGTCTGAGGGGTTCTGCCTATCAGGAACCTTGTCTGAGGGGTTCTGCCTATCAGGAACCTTGTCTGAGGGGTTCTGCCTATCAGGAACCTTGTCTGAGGGGTTCTGCCTATCAGGAACCTTGTCTGAGGGGTTCTGCCTATCAGGAACCTTGTCTGAGGGGTTCTGCCTATCAGGAACCTTGTCTGAGGGGTTCTGCCTATCAGGAACCTTGTCTGAGGGGTTCTGCCTATCAGGAACCTTGTCTGAGGGGTTCTGCCTATCAGGAACCTTGTCTGAGGGGTTCTACCTATCAGGAACTTTGAGGGGTTCTGCCTATCAGGAACCTTGTCTGAGGGGTTCTGCCTATCAGGAACCTTGTCTGAGGGGTTCTGCCTATCAGGAACCTTGTATGAGGGGTTCTGCCTATCACTAACCTTGTATGAGGGGTTCTGCCTATCAGGAACCTTGTCTGAGGGGTTCTGCCTATCAGGAACTTTGAGTGGTTCTGCCTATCAGGAACCTTGTCTGAGGGGTTTTGCCTATCAGGAACCTTGTCTGAGGGGTTCTGCCTATCAGGAACCTTGTCTGAGGGGTTCTGCCAATATCAGGGGTTCTGCCTATCACCTGGTCTGAGGGGTTCTGCCTATCAGGAACCTTGTCTGAGGGGTTCTGCCTATCAGGAACCTTTTCTGAGGGGTTCTCCCTATCAGGAACCTTGTCTGAGGGGTTCTGCCTATCAGGAACCTTGTCTGAGGGGTTCTACCTATCAGGAACCTTGTCTGAGGGGTTCTGCCTATCAGGAACCTTGTCTGAGGGGTTCTGCCTATCAGGAACTTTGTCTGAGGGGTTCTGCCTATCAGGAACCTTGTCTGAGGGGTTCTGCCTATCAGGAACCTTGTCTGAGGGGTTCTGCCTATCAGGAACCTTGTATGAGGGGTTCTGCCTATCAGGAACCTTGTCTGAGGGGTTCTGCCTATCAGGAACTTTGAGTGGTTCTGCCTATCAGGAACCTTGTCTGAGGGGTTTTGCCTATCAGGAACCTTGTCTGAGGGGTTCTGCCTATCAGGAACCTTGTCTGAGGGGTTCTGCCTATCAGGAACCTTGTCTGAGGGGTTCTGCCTATCAAGAATCTTGTCTGAGGGGTTCTGCCTATCAGGAACCTTGTCTGAGGGGTTCTGCCTATCAGGAACCTTGTCTGAGGGGTTCAATTATCAGGAACCTTGTCTGAGGGGTTCCACCTATCAAGAACCTTATCTGAGGGGTTCTATCAAGAACTTTGTCTGAGGGGTTCTGCCTATCAGGAACTTTGTCTGAGGGGTTCTGCCTATCAGGAACCTTGTCTGAGGGGTTCTGCCTATCAGGAACTTTGAGGGGTTATGCCTATCAGGAACTTTGAGGGGTTCTGCCTATCAGGATCCTTGTCTGAGGGGTTCTGCCTATCAGGAACCTTGTCTGAGAGGTTCTGCCTATCAGGAACCTTGTCTGAGGGGTTCTGCCTATCAGGAACCTTGTCTGAGGGGTTCTGCCTATCAGGAACCTTGTCTGAGTGGTTCTGCCTATCAGGAACCTTGTCTGAGGGGTTCTGCCTATCAGGAACCTTGTCTGGGGGGTCTGCCTATCAGGAACCTTGTATGAGGGGTTCTGCCTATCAGGAACCTTGTCTGAGGGGTTCTGCCTATCAGGAACCTTGTCTGAGGGGTTCTGCCTATCAGAAACCTTGTCTGAGGGGTTCTGCCAATCAAGAACCTAGTCTGAGGGGTTCTGCCTATCAGGAACCTTGTCTGAGGGGTTCTGCCTATCAAGAAACTTGTCTGAGGGGTTCTGCCTTTCAGGAACCTTGTCTGAGGGGTTCTGCCTATCAGGAACCTTGTCTGAGGGGTTCTGCCTATCAGGAACCTTGTCTGAGGGGTTCTGCCTATCAAGAACCTTGTCTGAGGGGTTCTGCCTATCAGGAACCTTGTCTGAGGGGTTCTGCCTATCAGAAACCTTGTCTGAGGGGTTCTGCCTATCAGGAACCTTGTCTGAGGGGTTCTGCCTATCAGGAACCTTGTCTGAGGGGTTCTGCCTATCAGGAACCTTGTATGAGGGGTTCTGCCTATCAGGAACCTTGTCTGAGGGGTTCTGCCTATCAGGAACCTTGTCTGAGGGGTTCTGCCTATTAGGAACCTTGTCTGAGGGGTTCTGCCAATCAAGAACCTAGTCTGAGGGGTTCTGCCTATCAGGAACCTTCTCTGAGGGGTTCTGCCTATCAAGAAACTTGTCTGAGGGGTTCTGCCTATCAGGAACCTTGTCTGAGGGGTTCTGCTTATCAGGAACCTTGTCTGAGGGGTTCTGCCTATCAGGAACCTTGTCGGAGGGGTTCTGCCTATCAGGAACCTTGTCTGAGGGGTTCTGCCTATCAGGAACCTTGTCTGAGGGGTTCTGCCTATCAGAAACATTGTCTGAGGGGTTCTGCCTATCAGGAACCTTGTCTGAGGGGTTCTGCCTATCAGGAACCTTGTCTGAGGGGTTCTGCCTATCATGACCCTTGTCTGAGGGGTTCTGCCTATCAGGAACCTTGTCTGAGGGGTTCTGCCTATCAGGAACCTTGTCTGAGGGGTTCTGCCTATCAGGAACCTTGTCTGAGGGGTTCTACCTATCAGGAACTTTGTCTGAGGGGTTCTGCCTATCAGGAACCTTGTCTGAGGGGTTCTGCCTCTCAGGATCCTTGTCTGAGGGGTTCTGCCTATCAGGAACCTTGTCTGAGGGGTTCTGCCTATCAGGAACCTTGTCTGAGGGGTTCTACCTATCAGGAACCCTGTCTGAGGGGTTCTGCCTATCAGGAACCTTGTCTGAGGGGTTCTGTCTATCAGGAACTTTGTCTGAGTGGTTCTGCCTATCAGGAACTTTGAGTGGTTCTGCCTATCAGGAACCTTGTCTGAGGGGTTTTGCCTATCAGGAACCTTGTCTGAGGGGTTCTGCCTATCAGGAACCTTGTCTGAGGGGTTCTGCCTATCAGGAACCTTGTCTGAGTGGTTCTGCCTATCAGGAACCTTGTCTGAGGGGTTCTGCCTATCAGGAACATTGTCTGAGGGGTTCTGCCTATCAGGAACCTTGTCTGAGGGGTTCTGCCTATCAGGAACCTTGTCTGAGGGGTTCTGCCTATCAGGAACCTTGTCTGAGGGGTTATACCTATCAGGAACCTTGTCTGAGGGGTTCTGCCTATCAGGAACCTAGTCTGAGGTGTTCTGCCTATCAGGAAGCTTGTCTGAGGGGTTCTGCCTATCAGGAACCTTGTCTGAGGGGTTCTGCCTATCAGGAACCTTGTCTGAGGGGTTCTGCCTATCAGGAACCTTGTATGAGGGGTTCTGCCTATCAGGAACCTTGTCTGAGGGGTTCTGCCTATCAGGAACATTGAGGGGTTCTGCCTATCAGGAACCTTGTCTGAGGGGTTCTGCCAATCAAGAACCTAGTCCGAGGGGTTCTGCCTATCAGGAACCTTGTCTGAGGGGTTCTGCCTATCAAGAAACTTGTCTGAGGGGTTCTGCCTATCAGGAACCTTGTCTGAGGGGTTCTGCCTATCAGGAACCTTGTCTGAAGGGTTCTGCCTATCAGGAACCTTGTCTGAGGGGTTCTGCCTATCAGGAACCTTGTCTGAGGGGTTCTGCCTATCAGGAACTTTGAGGGGTTATGCCTATCAGGAACTTTGTCTGAGGGGTTCTGATTATCAGGAACCTTGTCTGAGGGGTTCTGCCTATCAGGAACCTTGTCTGAGGGGTTCTGCCTATCAGGATCCTTGTCTGAGGGGTTCTGCCTATCAGGAACCTTGTCTGAGGGGTTCTGCCTATCAGGAACCTTGTCTGAGGGGTTCTGCCTATCAGGAACCTTGTCTGAGGGGTTCTGCCTATCAGGAACTTTGAGTGGTTCTGCCTATCAGGAACCTTGTCTGAGGGGTTTTGCCTATCAGGAACCTTGTCTGAGGGGTTCTGCCTATCAGGAACCTTTGTGAGGGGTTCTGCCTATCAGGAACCTTGTCTGAGTGGTTCTGCCTATCAGGAACCTTGTCTGAGGGGTTCTGCCTATCAGGAACATTGTCTGAGGGGTTCTGCCTATCAGGAACCTTGTCTGAGGGGTTCTGCCTATCAGGAACCTTGTCTGAGGGGTTCTGCCTATCAGGAACCTTGTCTGAGGGGTTATACCTATCAGGAACCTTGTCTGAGGGGTTCTGCCTATCAGGAACCTTGTCTGAGGTGTTCTGCCTATCAGGAAGCTTGTCTGAGGGGTTCTGCCTATCAGGAACCTTGTCTGAGGGGTTCTGCCTATCAGGAACCTTGTCTGAGGGGTTCTGCCTATCAGGAACCTTGTATGAGGGGTTCTGCCTATCAGGAACCTTGTCTGAAGGGTTCTGCCTATCAGGAACCTTGTCTGAGGGGTTCTGCCTATCAGGAACCTTGTCTGAGGGGTTCTGCCAATCAAGAACCTAGTCTGAGGGGTTCTGCCTATCAGGAACCTTGTCTGAGGGGTTCTGCCTATCAAGAAACTTGTCTGAAAGGTTCTGCCTATCAGGAACCTTGTCTGAGGGGTTCTGCCTATCAGGAACCTTGTCTGAGGGGTTCTGCCTATCAGGAACCTTGTCTGAGGGGTTCTCCCTATCAGGAACCTTGTCTGAGGGGTTCTGCCTATCAGGAACCTTGTCTGAGGAGTTCTGCCTATCAGAAACCTTGTCTCAGGGGTTCTGCCTATCAGGAACCTTGTCTGAGGGGTTCTGCCTATCAGGAACCTTGTCTGAGGGGTTCTGCCTATCAGGACCCTTGTCTGAGGGGTTCTGCCTATCAGGAACCTTGTCTGAGGGGTTCTGCCTATCAGGAACCTTGTCTGAGGGGTTCTGCCTATCAGGAACCTTGTCTGAGGGGTTCTACCTATCAGGAACTTTGAGGGGTTCTGCCTATCAGGAACCTTGTCTGAGGGGTTCTGCCTATCAGGAACCTTGTCTGAGGGGTTCTGCCTATCAGGAACCTTGTATGAGGGGTTCTGCCTATCACTAACCTTGTATGAGGGGTTCTGCCTATCAGGAACCTTGTCTGAGGGGTTCTGCCTATCAGGAACTTTGAGTGGTTCTGCCTATCAGGAACCTTGTCTGAGGGGTTTTGCCTATCAGGAACCTTGTCTGAGGGGTTCTGCCTATCAGGAACCTTGTCTGAGGGGTTCTGCCTATCAGGAACCTGGTCTGAGGGGTTCTGCCTATCAGGAACCTTGTCTGAGGGGTTCTCCCTATCAGGAACCTTGTCTGAGGGGTTCTGCCTATCAGGAACCTTGTCTGAGGGGTTCTACCTATCAGGAACCTTGTCTGAGGGGTTCTGCCTATCAGGAACCTTGTCTGAGGGGTTCTGCCTATCAGGAACTTTGTCTGAGGGGTTCTGCCTATCAGGAACCTTGTCTGAGGGGTTCTGCCTATCAGGAACCTTGTCTGAGGGGTTCTGCCTATCAGGAACCTTGTATGAGGGGTTCTGCCTATCAGGAACCTTGTCTGAGGGGTTCTGCCTATCAGGAACTTTGAGTGGTTCTGCCTATCAGGAACCTTGTCTGAGGGGTTTTGCCTATCAGGAACCTTGTCTGAGGGGTTCTGCCTATCAGGAACCTTGTCTGAGGGGTTCTGCCTATCAGGAACCTTGTCTGAGGGGTTCTGCCTATCAGGAACCTTGTCTGAGGGGTTCTGCCTATCAGGAACCTTGTCTGAGGGGATCTGCCTATCAGGAACCTTGTCTGAGGGGTTCTACCTATCAGGAACCTTGTCTGAGGGGTTCTACCTATCAGGAACCTTGTCTGAGGGGTTCTGCCTATCAGGAACCTTGTCTGAGGGGTTCTGCCTATCAGGAACTTTGTCTGAGGGGTTCTGCCTATCAGGAACCTTGTCTGAGGGGTTCTGCCTATCAGGAACCTTGTCTGAGGGGTTCTGCCTATCAGGAACTTTGAGGGGTTATGCCTATCAGGAACTTTGAGGGGTTCTGCCTATCAGGATCCTTGTCTGAGGGGTTCTGCCTATCAGGAACCTTGTCTGAGAGGTCCTGCCTATCAGGAACCTTGTCTGAGGGGTTCTGCCTATCAGGAACCTTGTCTGAGGGGTTCTGCCTATCAGGAACCTTGTCTGAGTGGTTCTGCCTATCAGGAACCTTGTCTGAGGGGTTCTGCCTATCAGGAACATTGTCTGAGGGGTTCTGCCTATCAGGAACCTTGTCTGAGGGGTTCTGCCTATCAGGAACCTTGTCTGAGGGGTTCTGCCTATCAGGAGCTTTGTCTGAGGGGTTCTGCCTATCAGGAACCTTGTCTGAAAGGTTCTGCCTATCAGGAACCTTGTCTGAGGGGTTCTGCCTATCAGGAACCTTGTCTGAGGGGTTCTGCCTATCAGGAACCTTGTCTGAGGGGTACTGCCTATCAGGAACCTTGTCTGAGGGGTTCTGCCTATCAGGAACCTTGTCTGAGGGGTTCTGCCTATCAGGAACTTTGTCTGAGGGGTTCTGTCTATCAGGAACCTTGTCTGAGGGGTTCTGCCTATCAGGAACTTTGAGGGTATCTGCCTATCAGGAACCTTGTCTGAGGGGTTCTGCCTATCAGGAACCTTGTCTGAGGGGTTCTGCCTATCAGGAACCTTGTCTGAGGGGTTCTGCCTATCAGGAACCTTGTCTGAGGGGTTCTGCCTATCAGGAACCTTGTCTGAGGGGTTCTGCCTATCAGGAAGCTTGTCTGAGGGGTTCTGCCTATCAGGAAGCTTGTCTGAGGGGTTCTGCCTATCAGGAACCTTGTCTGAGGGGTTCTGCCTATCAGGAACTTTGTCTGAGGGGTTCTGCCTATCAGGAACCTTGTATGAGGGGTTCTGCCTATCAGGAACCTTGTCTGAGGGGTTCTGCCTATCAGGAACCTTGTCTGAGGGGTTCTGCCTATCAGGAACCTTGTCTGAGGGGTTCTGCCAATCAAGAACCTAGTCTGAGGGGTTCTGCCTATCAGGAACCTTGTCTGAGGGGTTCTGCCTATCAAGAAACTTGTCTGAGGGGTTCTGCCTATCAGGAACCTTTTCTGAGGGGTTCTGCCTATCAGGAACCTTGTCTGAGGGGTTCTGCCTATCAGGAACCTTGTCTGAGGGGTTCTGCCTATCAGGAACCTTGTCTGAGGGGTTCTGCCTATCAGGAACCTTGTCTGAGGGGCTCTGCCTATCAGAAACCTTGTCTGAGGGGTTCTGCCTATCAGGAACCTTGTCTGAGGGGTTCTGCCTATCAGGAACCTTGTCTGAGGGGTTCTGCCTATCATGACCCTTGTCTGAGGGGTTCTGCCTATCAGGAACCTTGTCTGAGGGGTTCTGCCTATCAGGAACCTTGTCTGAGGGGTTCTGCCTATCAGGAACCTTGTCTGAGGGAATCTACCTATCAGGAACTTTGTCTGAGGGGTTCTGCCTATCAGGAACCTTGTCTGAGGGTTTCTGCCTATCAGGATCCTTGTCTGAGGGGTTCTGCCTATCAGGAACCTTGTCTGAGGGGTTCTGCCTATCAGGAACCTTGTATGAGGGGTTCTGCCTATCAGGAACCTTGTCTGAGGGGTTCTGCCTATCAGGAACTTTGAGTGGTTCTGCCTATCAGGAACCTTGTCTGAGGGGTTTTGCCTATCAGGAACCTTGTCTGAGGGGTTCTGCCTTTCAGGAACCTTGTCTGAGGGGTTCTGCCTATCAGGAACCTTGTCTGAGGGGTTCTGCCTATCAGGAACCTTGTCTGAGGGGTTCTGCCTATCAGGAACCTTGTCTGAGGGGTTCTGCCTATCAGGAACCTTGTCTGAGGGGTTCTACCTATCAGGAACCTTGTCTGAGGGGTTCTGCCTATCAGGAACCTTGTCTGAGGGGTTCTGCCTATCAGGAACTTTGTCTGAGGGGTTCTGCCTATCAGGAACCTTGTCTGAGGGGTTCTGCCTATCAGGAACCTTGTCTGAGGGGTTCTGCCTATCAGGAACTTTGAGGGGTTATGCCTATCAGGAACTTTGAGGGGTTCTGCCTATCAGGATCCTTGGCTGAGGGGTTCTGCCTATCAGGAACCTTGTCTGAGAGGTTCTGCCTATCAGGAACCTTGTCTGAGGGGTTCTGCCTATCAGGAACCTTGTCTGAGGGGTTCTGCCTATCAGGAACCTTGTCTGAGTGGTTCTGCCTATCAGGAACCTTGTCTGAGGGGTTCTGCCTATCAGGAACCTTGTCTGGGGGGTCTGCCTATCAGGAACCTTGTATGAGGGGTTCTGCCTATCAGGAACCTTGTCTGAGGGGTTCTGCCTATCAGGAACCTTGTCTGAGGGGTTCTGCCTATCAGAAACCTTGTCTGAGGGGTTCTGCCAATCAAGAACCTAGTCTGAGGGGTTCTGCCTATCAGGAACCTTGTCTGAGGGGTTCTGCCTATCAAGAAACTTGTCTGAGGGGTTCTGCCTATCAGGAACCTTGTCTGAGGGGTTCTGCCTATCAGGAACCTTGTCTGAGGGGTTCTGCCTATCAGGAACCTTGTCTGAGGGGTTCTGCCTATCAAGAACCTTGTCTGAGGGGTTCTGCCTATCAGGAACCTTGTCTGAGGGGTTCTGCCTATCAGAAACCTTGTCTGAGGGGTTCTGCCTATCAGGAACCTTGTCTGAGGGGTTCTGCCTATCAGGAACCTTGTCTGAGGGGTTCTGCCTATCAGGAACCTTGTATGAGGGGTTCTGCCTATCAGGAACCTTGTCTGAGGGGTTCTGCCTATCAGGAACCTTGTCTGAGGGGTTCTGCCTATTAGGAACCTTGTCTGAGGGGTTCTGCCAATCAAGAACCTAGTCTGAGGGGTTCTGCCTATCAGGAACCTTCTCTGAGGGGTTCTGCCTATCAAGAAACTTGTCTGAGGGGTTCTGCCTATCAGGAACCTTGTCTGAGGGGTTCTGCTTATCAGGAACCTTGTCTGAGGGGTTCTGCCTATCAGGAACCTTGTCGGAGGGGTTCTGCCTATCAGGAACCTTGTCTGAGGGGTTCTGCCTATCAGGAACCTTGTCTGAGGGGTTCTGCCTATCAGAAACATTGTCTGAGGGGTTCTGCCTATCAGGAACCTTGTCTGAGGGGTTCTGCCTATCAGGAACCTTGTCTGAGGGGTTCTGCCTATCATGACCCTTGTCTGAGGGGTTCTGCCTATCAGGAACCTTGTCTGAGGGGTTCTGCCTATCAGGAACCTTGTCTGAGGGGTTCTGCCTATCAGGAACCTTGTCTGAGGGGTTCTACCTATCAGGAACTTTGTCTGAGGGGTTCTGCCTATCAGGAACCTTGTCTGAGGGGTTCTGCCTCTCAGGATCCTTGTCTGAGGGGTTCTGCCTATCAGGAACCTTGTCTGAGGGGTTCTGCCTATCAGGAACCTTGTCTGAGGGGTTCTACCTATCAGGAACCCTGTCTGAGGGGTTCTGCCTATCAGGAACCTTGTCTGAGGGGTTCTGTCTATCAGGAACTTTGTCTGAGTGGTTCTGCCTATCAGGAACTTTGAGTGGTTCTGCCTATCAGGAACCTTGTCTGAGGGGTTTTGCCTATCAGGAACCTTGTCTGAGGGGTTCTGCCTATCAGGAACCTTGTCTGAGGGGTTCTGCCTATCAGGAACCTTGTCTGAGTGGTTCTGCCTATCAGGAACCTTGTCTGAGGGGTTCTGCCTATCAGGAACATTGTCTGAGGGGTTCTGCCTATCAGGAACCTTGTCTGAGGGGTTCTGCCTATCAGGAACCTTGTCTGAGTGGTTCTGCCTATCAGGAACCTTGTCTGAGGGGTTATACCTATCAGGAACCTTGTCTGAGGGGTTCTGCCTATCAGGAACCTAGTCTGAGGTGTTCTGCCTATCAGGAAGCTTGTCTGAGGGGTTCTGCCTATCAGGAACCTTGTCTGAGGGGTTCTGCCTATCAGGAACCTTGTCTGAGGGGTTCTGCCTATCAGGAACCTTGTATGAGGGGTTCTGCCTATCAGGAACCTTGTCTGAGGGGTTCTGCCTATCAGGAACATTGAGGGGTTCTGCCTATCAGGAACCTTGTCTGAGGGGTTCTGCCAATCAAGAACCTAGTCCGAGGGGTTCTGCCTATCAGGAACCTTGTCTGAGGGGTTCTGCCTATCAAGAAACTTGTCTGAGGGGTTCTGCCTATCAGGAACCTTGTCTGAGGGGTTCTGCCTATCAGGAACCTTGTCTGAAGGGTTCTGCCTATCAGGAACCTTGTCTGAGGGGTTCTGCCTATCAGGAACCTTGTCTGAGGGGTTCTGCCTATCAGGAACTTTGAGGGGTTATGCCTATCAGGAACTTTGTCTGAGGGGTTCTGATTATCAGGAACCTTGTCTGAGGGGTTCTGCCTATCAGGAACCTTGTCTGAGGGGTTCTGCCTATCAGGAACCTTGTATGAGGGGTTCTGCCTATCAGGAACCTTGTCTGAGGGGTTCTGCCTATCAGGAACTTTGAGTGGTTCTGCCTATCAGGAACCTTGTCTGAGGGGTTTTTGCCTATCAGGAACCTTGTCTGAGGGGTTCTGCCTATCAGGAACCTTGTATGAGGGGTTCTGCCTATCAGGAACCTTGTCTGAGGGGTTCTGCCTATCAGGAACTTTGAGTGGTTCTGCCTATCAGGAACCTTGTCTGAGGGGTTTTGCCTATCAGGAACCTTGTCTGAGGGGTTCTGCCTATCAGGAACCTTGTCTGAGGGGTTCTGCCTATCAGGAACCTTGTATGAGGGGTTCTGCCTATCAGGAACCTTGTCTGAGGGGTTCTGCCTATCAGGAACCTTGTCTGAGGGGTTCTGCCTATCAGGAACCTTGTCTGAGGGGTTCTACCTATCAGGAACCTTGTCTGAGGGGTTCTGCCTATCAGGAACCTTGTCTGAGGGGTTCTGCCTATCAGGAACTTTGTCTGAGGGGTTCTGCCTATCAGGAACCTTGTCTGAGGGGTTCTGCCTATCAGGAACCTTGTCTGAGGGGTTCTGCCTATCAGGAACTTTGAGGGGTTATGCCTATCAGGAACTTTGAGGGGTTCTGCCTATCAGGATCCTTGTCTGAGGGGTTCTGCCTATCAGGAACCTTGTCTGAGAGGTCCTGCCTATCAGGAACCTTGTCTGAGGGGTTCTGCCTATCAGGAACCTTGTCTGAGGGGTTCTGCCTATCAGGAACCTTGTCTGAGTGGTTCTGCCTATCAGGAACCTTGTCTGAGGGGTTCTGCCTATCAGGAACATTGTCTGAGGGGTTCTGCCTATCAGGAACCTTGTCTGAGGGGTTCTGCCTATCAGGAACCTTGTCTGAGGGGTTCTGCCTATCAGGAGCATTGTCTGAGGGGTTCTGCCTATAAGGAACCTTGTCTGAGGGGTTCTGCCTATCAGGAACCTTGTCTGAGGGGTTCTGCCTATCAGAAACCTTGTCTGAGGGGTTCTGCCTATCAGGAACCTTGTCTGAGGGGTTCTGCCTATCAGGAACCTTGTCTGAGGGGTTCTGCCTATCAGGAACCTTGTCTGAGGGGTACTGCCTATCAGGAACCTTGTCTGAGGGGTTCTGCCTATCAGGAACCTTGTCTGAGGGATTCTGCCTATCAGGAACCTTGTCTGAGGGGTTCTGCCTATCAGGAACCTTGTCTGAGGGGTTCTGCCTATCAGGAACTTTGTCTGAGGGATTCTGCCTATCAGGAACCTTGTCTGAGGGGTTCTGCCTATCAGGAACCTTGTCTGAGAGGTTCTGCCTATCAAGAACCTTGTCTGAGGGGTTCTTCCTATCAGGAACCTTGTCTGAGGGATTCTGCCTATCAGGAACCTTGTCTGAGGGGTTCTGCCTATCAGGAACCTTGTCTGAGGGGTTCTGCCTATCAGGAACCTTGTCTGAGAGGTTCTGCCTATCAGGAACCTTGTCTGAGGGGTTCTGCCTATCAGGAACTTTGTCTGAGGGGTTCTGTCTATCAGGAACCTTGTCTGAGGGGTTCTGCCTATCAGGAAGCTTGTCTGAGGGGTTCTGCCTATCAGGAACCTTGTCTGAGGGGTTCTGCCTATCAGGAACCTTGTCTGAGGGGTTCTGCCTATCAGGAACCTTGTCTGAGGGGTTCTGCCTATAAGGAAGCTTGTCTGAGGGGTTCTGCCTATCAGGAAGCTTGTCTGAGGGGTTCTGCCTATCAGGAAGCTTGTCTGAGGGGTTCTGCCTATCAGGAAGCTTGTCTGAGGGGTTCTGCCTATCAGGAACCTTGTCTGAGGGGTTCTGCCTATCAGGAACCTTGTATGAGGGGTTCTGCCTATCAGGAACCTTGTCTGAGGGGTTCTGCCTATCAGGAACCTTGTCTGAGGGGTTCTGCCTATCAGGAACCTTGTCTGAGGGGTTCTGCCAATCAAGAACCTAGTCTGAGGGGTTCTGCCTATCAGGAACCTTCTCTGAGGGGTTCTGCCTATCAAGAAACTTGTCTGAGGGGTTCTGCCTATCAGGAACCTTGTCTGAGGGGTTCTGCCTATCAGGAACATTGTCTGAGGGTTTCTACCTTTCAGGAACTTTGAGGGGTTCTGCCTATCAGGAACATTGTCTGAGGGGTTCTGCCTATCAGGAAATTTGTCTGAGGGGTTCTGCCTATCAGGAACTTTGTCTGAGGGGTTCTCCCTATCAGGAACTTTGTCTGAGGGGTTCTACCTATCAGGAACCTTGTCTGAGGGGTTCTGCTTATCAGGAACCTTGTTTGAGAGGTTCTGTCTATCAGGAACCTTGTCTGAGGGGTTCTGCCTATCAGGAACTTTGAGAGGTTCTGCCTATCAGGAACTTTGAGAAGTTCTGCCTATCAGGAACTTTGTCTGAGGGGTTCTGCCTATCAGGAACTTTGTCTGAGGGGTTCTCCCTATCAGGAACTTTGTCTGAGGGGTTCTACCTATCAGGAACCTTGTCTGAGGGGTTCTGCTTATCAGAAACCTTGTTTGAGAGGTTCTGCCTATCAGGAACCTTGTCTGAGGGGTTCTACCTGTCAGGAACCTTGTCTGAGAGGTTCTGCCTATCAGGAACTTTGAGAGGTTCTGCCTATCAGGAACTTTGAGAAGTTCTGCCTATCAGGAACTTTGTCTGAGGGGTTCTACCTCTCAGGAACCTTGTCTGAGGGGTTCTGCCTATCAGGAACCTTGTCTGAGGGGGTTCAACTATCAGGAACCTTGTCTGAGGGGTTCTACCTATCAGGAACCTTGTCTGAGGGGTTCTGCCTATCAGGAACCTTGTCTGAGGGGTTCTGCCTATCAGGAACCTTGTCTGAGGGGTTCTGCCTATCAGGAACCTTGTCTGAGGGGTTCTGCCTATCAGGAACCTTGTCTGAGGGGTTCTGCCTATCAGGAACCTTGTCTGAGGGGTTCTGCCTATCAGGAACCTTGTCTGAGGGGTTCTGCCTATCAGGAACTTTGTCTGAGGGGTTCTGCCTATCAGGAACCTTGTCTGAGGGGTTCTGCCTATCAGGAACCTTGTCTGAGTGGTTCTGCCTATCAGGAACCTTGTCTGAGGGGTTCTGCCTATCAGAAACCTTGTCTGAGGGGTTCTGCCTATCAGGAACCGTGTCTGAGGGGTTCTGCCTATCAGGAACTTTGTCTGAGGGGTTCTACCTATCAGGAACATTGTCTGAGGGGTTCTGCCTATCAGGAACTTTGAGGGGTTCTGCCTATCAGGAACTTTGTCTGAGGGGTTCTACCTATCAGAAACCCTTGTCTGAGGGGTTCTGCCTATCAGGAACTTTGAGAGGTTCTGCCTATCAGGAACTTTGAGAAGTTCTGCCTATCAGGAACTTTGTCTGAGGGGTTCTGCCTATCAGGAACTTTGTCTGAGGGGTTCTACCTATCAGGAACCTTGTCTGAGGGGTTCTGCTTATCAGGAACCTTGTTTGAGAGGTTCTGCCTATCAGGAACCTTGTCTGAGGGGTTCTACCTATCAGGAACCTTGTCTGAGGGGTTCTGCCTATCAGGAACTTTGAGAGGTTCTGCCTATCTGGAACTTTGAGAAGTTCTGCCTATCAGGAACTTTGTCTGAGGGGTTCTACCTATCAGGAACCTTGTCTGAGGGGTTCTGCCTATCAGGAACCTTGTCTGAGGGGGTTCTACCTATCAGGAACCTTGTCTGAGGGGTTCTGCCTATCAGGAACCTTGTCTGAGGGGCTCTGCCTATCAGGAACCTTGTCTGAGGGGTTCTGCCTATCAGGAACCTTGTCTGAGGGGTTCTACCTATCATGAACCTTGTCTGAGGGGTTCTGCCTATCAGGAACCTTGTCTGAGGGGGTTCAACTATCAGGAACCTTGTCTGAGGGGTTCTACCTATCAGGAACCTTGTCTGAGGGGTTCTGCCTATCAGAAACCTTGTCTGAGGGGTTCTGCCTATCAGGAACCTTGTCTGAGGGGTTCTGCCTATCAGGAACCTTGTCTGAGGGGTTCTGCCTATCAGGAACCTTGTCTGAGGGGTTCTGCCTATCAGGAACCTTGTCTGAGGGGTTCTGCCTATCAGGAACCTTGTCTGAGGGGTTCTGCCTATCTGGAACTTTGTCTGAGGGGTTTTACCTCTCAGGAACTTTGTCTGAGGGGTTCTGCCTATCAGGAACATTGTCTGAGGGGTTCTGCCTATCAGGAACTTTGAGGGGTTCTGCCTATCAGGAACTTTGTCTGAGAGGTTCTCCCTAACAGGAACTTTGAGAGGTTCTGCCTATCAGGAACTTTGAGAAGTTCTGCCTATCAGGAACCTTGTCTGAGGGGTTCTGCCTATCTGGAACTTTGTCTGAGGGGTTTTACCTCTCAGGAACTTTGTCTGAGGGGTTCTGCCTATCAGGAACATTGAGGGGTTCTGCCTATCAGGAACTTTGAGGGGTTCTACCTATCAGGAACCTTGTCTGAGGGGTTCTGCCTATCAGGAACCTTGTCTGAGGGGGTTCTACCTATCAGGAATCTTGTCTGAGGAGTTCTGCCTATCAGGAACCTTGTCTGAGGGGTTCTGCCTATCAAGAACCTTGTCTGAGGGGCTCTGCTTATCAGGAACCTTGTCTGAGGGGTTCTGCCTATCAGGAACCTTGTCTGAGGGGTTCTGCCTATCAGGAACCTTGTCTGAGGGGTTCTGCCTATCAGGAACCTTGTCTGAGGGTGTTCAACTATCAGGAACCTTGTCTGAGGGGTTCAACTATCAGGAACCTTGTCTAAGGGGTTCTACCTATCAGGAACCTTGTCTGAGGGGTTCTGCCTATCAGGAACCTTGTCTGAGGGGCTCTACCTATCAGGAACCTTGTCTGAGGAGTTCTGCCTATCAGGAAAATTGTCTGAGGGGCTCTACCTATCAGGAACCTTGTCTGAGGGGTTCTGCCTATCAGGAACCTTGTCTGAGGGGTTCTACCTATCAGGAATCTTGTCTGAGGGGTTCTGCCTATCATGAACCTTGTCTGAGGGGCTCTACCTATCAGGAACCTTGTCTGAGGGGTTCTGCCTATCAGGAACCTTGTCTGAGGGGTTCTACCTATCAGGAATCTTGTCTGAGGGGTTCTGCCTATCATGAACCTTGTCTGAGGGGCTCTACCTATCAGGAACCTTGTCTGAGGGGTTCTGCCTATCAGGAACCTTGTCTGAGAGGTTTAACTATCAGGAACCTTGTCTGAGGGGTTCTGCCTATCAGGAACCTTGTCTGAGGGGTTCTGCCTATCAGGAACCTTGTCTGAGGGGTTCAACTATCAGGAACCTTATCTGAGGGGTTCTATCAAGAACTTTGTCTGAGGGGTTCTATCAAGAACCTTGTGTGAGGGTTTCTATCAAGAACCTTGTCTGAGGGGTTCTATCAAGAACCTTGTCAGAGAGGTTCTATCAAGAACCTTGTCTGAGGGGTTCTATCAAGAACCTTGTCTGAGGGGTTCTGTCAAGAACCTTGTCAGAGGGGTTCTGTCAAGAACCTTGTCTGAGGGGTTCTATCAAGAACCTTGTCAGAGGGGTTCCACCTGTCAAGAACCTTGTCTGAAGGGTTCTACCTATCAGCCTTGTCTGAGGGGTTCTACCTATCAATCTTGTCTGAGGGGTTCTACCTATCAACCTTGTCTGAGGGGTTCTACCTATCAACCTTGTCTGAGGGGTTCTACTTATCAACCTTGTCAGAGGGGTTCTACCTATCAACCTTGTCTCAGGGGTTCCACCTATGAATAACCTTTTATGGAGGGTCTGTGACCAGACCTCATGGTGGATCAGGGTCTGATCAACCAGGCTGTTACCGCTGGCTGCACGCAATCCAACGTACGAGCCACAGCCTGGTTGGTCAGGTACCGACTTTAGGTGCTTGTCCAGTGCCTACTTGAAGACAGTCAGGGGTCTATTGGTAATCCCCCATATGTATGCTGGGAGGCAGTGACCAGTGGTCAAGGATAAGTGACCAGTGGTCAAGGATAAGTGACCAGTGGTCAAGGATAAGTGACCAGTGGTCAAGGATAAGTGACCAGTGGTCAAGGATAAGTGACCAGTGGTCAAGGATAAGTTTACCTGGAGTTTACCTGGAGAGAGTTTCGGGGGTCAACGCCCCCGCGGCCCGGTCTGTGACCAGGCCTCCTGGTGGATCAGCGCCTGATCAACCAGGCTGTTGCTGCTGGCTGCACGCAAACCAACGTACGAGCCACAGCCCGGCTGATCAGGAACTGTCTTTAGGTGCTTGTCCAGTGCCAGCTTGAAGACTGCCAGGGGTCTGTTGGTAATCCCCCTTATGTGTGCTGGGAGGCAGTTGAACAGTCTCGGGCCCCTGACACTTATTGTATGGTCTCTTAACGTGCTAGTGACACCCCTGCTTTTCATTGGGGGGATGGTGCATCGTCTGCCAAGTCTTTTGCTTTCGTAGTGAGTGATTTTCGTGTGCAAGTTTGGTACTAGTCCCTCTAGGATTTTCCAGGTGTATATAATCATGTATCTCTCCCTCCTGCGTTCCAGGGAATACAGGTTTAGAAACCTCAAGCGCTCCCAGTAATTGAGGTGTTTTATCTCCGTTATGCGCGCCGTGAAAGTTCTCTGTACATTTTCTAGGTCGGCAATTTCACCTGCCTTGAAAGGTGCTGTTAGAGTGCAGCAATATTCCAGCCTAGATAGAACAAGTGACCTGAAGAGTGTCATCATGGGCTTGGCCTCCCTAGTTTTGAAGGTTCTCATTATCCATCCTGTCATTTTTCTAGCAGATGCGATTGATACAATGTTATGGTCCTTGAAGGTGAGATCCTCCGACATAATCACTCCTAGGTCTTTGACGTTGGTGTTTCGCTCTAAGTGACCAGTGGTCAAGGATAAGTGACCAGTGGTCAAGGATATTAACCAGTGATCAAGGATAAGTGACCAGTGGTCAAGGATAAGTGACCAGTGGTCAAGGATAAGTGACCAGTGGTCAAGGATAAGTGACCAGTGGTCAAGGATAAGTGACCAGTGGTCAAGGATAAGTGACCAGTGGTCAAGGATAAGTGACCAGTGGTCAAGGATAAGTGACCAGTGGTCAAGGATAAGTGACCAGTGGTCAAGGATAAGCGACCAGTGGTCAAGGATAAGTGACAAGTGGTCAAGGATAAGCGACCAGTGATCAAGGATAAGTGACCAGTGGTCAAGGATAAGCGACCAGTGGTCAAGGATAAGTGACCAGTGGTCAAGGATAAGTGACCAGTGGTCAAGGATAAGTGACCAGTGGTCAAGGATAAGTGACCAGTGGTCAAGGATAAGTGACCAGTGGTCAAGGATAAGCGACCAGTGGTCAAGGATAAGCGACCAGTGGTCAAGGATAAGCGACCAGTGGTCAAGGATAAGCGACCAGTGGTCAAGGATAAGTGACCAGTGGTCAAGGATAAGTGACCAGTGGTCAAGGATAAGTGACCAGTGGTCAAGGATAAGTGACCAGTGGTCAAGGATAAGTGACCAGTGGTCAAGGATAAGCGACCAGTGGTCAAGGATAAGTGACCAGTGGTCAAGGATAAGTGACCAGTGGTCAAGGATAAGTGACCAGTGGTCAAGGATAAGCGACCAGTGGTCAAGGATAAGCGACCAGTGGTCAAGGATAAGCGACCAGTGGTCAAGGATAAGCGACCAGTGGTCAAGGATAAGTGACCAGTGGTCAAGGATAAGCGACCAGTGGTCAAGGATAAGTGACCAGTGGTCAAGGATAAGCGACCAGTGGTCAAGGATAAGTGACCAGTGGTCAAGGATAAGCGACCAGTGGTCAAGGATAAGCGACCAGTGGTCAAGGATAAGTGACCAGTGGTCAAGGATAAGCGACCAGTGGTCAAGGGTGGTCGTGCTACCTCTCCTGCAGCTGTAAACTCACTTGAGACACTTATGTAACATATGGGAATCTTTACTGAGGAAACGTTCCACCACACAGTGGCTTCATCAGTCCAATACAAAGCAGGAAGGAGAGGAGGAGTTTTAGATAATCAGTCCCTCAGCCTGGAGTCGATATGTACAATCTAACACTCTTGCAGTAAGTGTAATATTAGGTTTGAAGTTTTAGAAGCAAGTTGCCAGTAACTAATGAGGAAATGTTAGCACTAGGGAATGAAAGAATGAGACTGAGAAAATGCGACGATGTAGCACTGATGAATGGAAATACAGTAGTGTGGAAAATAATTGAAATAGGATTAATTTTTGTGATTAGGGGTTGGATTAAGCGGATTTGTACATGAGTTAAAGGGGTTATCCTAGCTTATTGCTTGGTAGCATTGATAGTGGGTTAGTCAATTCTTTTTGTTAATGGGTTGGACTTAAGAAGGACCTGCCCAGTATGGGCCACTAGGCCTGTTGCAGTGTTTCTTCTCTATCTCATAATACGTCTTAGTCTCCAGCTTAATTAATGTAGTATGCGTTCTTGTCATAAGAGTTTGTTACTGACTTGCAAGCATCCAGCTGTGATGTTATTCTGCTATTCTCATCAGTGCTACAGCAGCTGTTGTTCTGTGGGGCTATTCCTGCAACGTGTTCCATTAGTGAAAGTTTTGCCAAATTCTCCCCTTCAGTTCATGATTACTGCTGAAATTCATGTCAGATGTTACACCTTGGAAGCAAGTATTAAAGCTCTTAGGAAACATGCTGATTTGAGTATCAGACAGATCACTGAAAATTTGGGCCTAGCACAGTCAACTGTTGGTGAGATTCTGAAGAAAGCTGACAACACTGGTTATTGTGGAGCGCTGTGTCCAGGAAGATGTGGAAGACAACGCAAGACAACACTTCACGATGACAAGGTTATAAGAAACACTTTGAAGGATCCCAAGAAAACCAGTAAAGATCTACAGAGAGATTTGGCTTCAGGTGTAAATGTTGATTCTTAAACTGTTCGACGAAGGTTCCTTAAAGTTGGCAGAACTGCCAGAAAGCCGGTAAAGAAACACTGAATGCTGCGGTAGGCACTTGTTTATAAGGGATGGACGACAGATGAATGGAAAAAAGTTATACTCTCAGATGTGATGCATTGTGAAGCACTTGGGTACAGATCAGTGGTAGTGAGACCGAGCAAAGGCGAACCTCTTCAGAATGGACACATTCAACAAGCGCCATAACATCCACCTTCGATGTTTTGGGATAGTTTTACTGCTGAAGGCTCTGGACGGCTTGTTATTGTTGAGGGAACGATGAACAGTGACAAATACAAGGCAATTCTGGCAACTCATTTGCTTCCCACTGTAGACAGAGACTTTCCTGATGGAGAAGGCATTTTCCAGTAGGATCTTGCTATATGCCTCACTTCAAGAAAAATGCTGACATTCTTCGAAGAGAGTGGACTAAGCATTCTAAATTGGCCTGGAAACTCCTGACCTCATGTCGGAAGCTCTCACCTTAAAGAACCATAACATTATATCAACCGCATCTGCCAGAAAAATGACAGGATGGATAATGAGAACCTTCAAAACTAGGGAGGCCAAGCCCATGATGACACTCTTCAGGTCGCTTGTTCTATCTAGGCAGGAATATTGCTGCACACTAACAGCACCTTTCAAGGCAGGTGAAATTGCTGACCTAGAAAATGTACAGAAGAACCTTCATGGCGCGCATAACGGAAATAAAACACCTCAATAACTGGGAGCGCCTGAAGTCCCTAAACTTGTACTCCCTGGAATGTAAGCAGGAGAGATACACAATTATATACACCTGGAAAACCCGAGAGGAATTAGTACCAAACTTGCACACAAAAATCACTCCCTACGAAAGCATAAGACTCGGCAGACGATGTAACATCCCCCCATGAAAAGCAGGGAAGTCACTAGCACGTTAAGAGACAACACAATAAGTGTCAGAAGCCCGAGACTGTTCAACTGCCTCCCAGCATACATAAGGGGGATTACCAATCGACCTCTGACTGTCTTCAAGCAGGCACTGGACAGGCATGTAAAGTCGGTACCTCACCAGCCAGGCTATGGTTCGTGAGTTGGATTAAGTGCAGCCTGCAGTAACAGACTGGTGGATCAGGGCCTGATCCAGCATGAGGCCTGGTCACAGACCTACCGAGAACTGTCTTGGGTATTCCAACTACCGAGAACATTGTCTGGGGTATTTTACCTACCATGAACACTGGGGTATTCTACCTACCATGAGCATTGTTTGGGGTATTCTACCTACCACGAACATTGTCTGGGGTATTTTACCTACCACGAACATTGTCTGGGGTATTCTACCTACCATGAACACTGGGGTATTCTACCTACCAAGAACATTGTCTGGGGTATTCTAATTACCATGAACATTGTCTGGGGTATTCTAATTACCAAGAACATTGTCTGGGGTATTCTACTTACCACGAACATTGTCTGGAGTATTCTAATTACCATGAACATTGTCTGGCGTATTCTAATTACCATGAACATTGTCTGGGGTACTCTACCTACCACGAACATTGTCTGGGGTATTCTACCTACAATGAACATTGGGGTATTCTACCTACAACGAACACTGTCTGGGGTATTCTACCTGCCACGAACATTGTCTGGGGTATTCTACCTACCACGAACATTGTCTGGGGTATTCTACCTACCACGAACATTGTCTGGGGTATTCTACCTACCACGAGCATTGTCTGGGGTATTCTACCTACCAAGAACATTGTCTGGGGTATTCTACCTACCACGAGCATTGTCTGGGGTATTCTACCTACCACGAACATTGTCTTGGGTATTCTACCTACCACAAATATTGTCTGGGGTATTCTACTTACCACGAACATTGTCTTGGGTATTCTACCTACCACAAATATTGTCTGGGGTATTCTACCTACCATGAACATTGTCTAGGGTATTCTACCTACCATGAACATTGTCTGGGGTATTCTACCTACCACGAACACTGTCTGGGGTATTCTACCTACCATGAACATTCTCTGGGGGGTATTCTACCTACCAAGAACACTGGGGTATTCTACCTACCAAGAACATTGTCTGGGGTATTCTACCTACCATGAACATTGTCTGGGGTATTCTACCTACCAAGAACACTGGGGTATTCTACCTACCATGAACATTCTCTGGGGTATCCTACCTACCACGAACACTGTCTGGGGTATTCTACCTACCATGAACATTCTCTGGGGTATTCTACCTACCACGAACATTGTATGGGGTATTCTACCCACCATGAACATTCTCTGGGGTATTCTACCTACCACGAACATTGTATGGGGTATTCTACCCACCATGAACATTCTCTGGGGTATTCTACCTACCAAGAACATTGTCTGGGGTATTCTACCTACCAAGAACATTGTCTGGGGTATTCTACCTACCAAGAACATTGTCTGGGGTATTCTACCTACCATGAACATTGTCTGGGGTATTCTACCTACCAAGAACATTGTCTGGGGTATTCTACCTACCAAGAACATTGTCTGGGGTATTCTACCTACCAAGAACATTGTCTGGGGTATTCTACCTACCAAGAACATTGTCTGGGGTATTCTACCTACCATGAACATTGTCTGGGGTATTCTACCTACCAAGAACATTGTCTGGGGTATTCTACCTACCATGAACATTTTCTGGGGTATTCTACCTACCACGAACATTGTCTGGGGTATTCTACCTACCGAGAACATTGTCTGGGGTATTCTACCTAACATGAACACTGGGGTATTCTACCTACCATGAACATTGTCTGGGGTATTCTACCTACCATGAACATTGTCTGGGGTATTCTACCTACCATGAACATTGTCTGGGGTATTCTACCTACCAAGAATATTGTCTGGGGTATTCTACCTACCATGAACATTGTCTGGGGTATTCTACCTACCAAGAATATTGTCTGAGGTATTCTACCTACCACGAACATTGTCTGAGGTATTCTACCTACCAAGAACATTGTCTGGGGTATTCTACCTACCACGAACATTGTCTGAGGTATTCTACCTACCACGAACATTGTCTGGGGTATTCTACCTACCACGAACATTGTCTGGGGTATTCTACCTACCATGAACATTGTCTGGGGTATTCTACCTACCACGAACATTGTCTGGGTATTCTACCTACCACGAACATTGTCTGGGGTATTCTACCTACCACGAACATTGTCTGAGGTATTCTACCTACCACGAACATTGTCTGGGGTATTCTACCTACCATGAACATTGTCTGGGGTATTCTACCTACCATGAACATTGTCTGGGGTATTCTACCTACCATGAACATTGTCTGGGGTATTCTACCTACCATGAACATTGTCTGGGGTATTCTACCTACCATGAACATTGTCTGGGGTATTCTACCTACCATGAACATTGTCTGGGGTATTCTACCTACCAAGAATATTGTCTGAGGTATTCTACCTACCACGAACATTGTCTGAGGTATTCTACCTACCACGAACATTGTCTGGGGTATTCTACCTACCACGAATATTGTCTGGGGTATTCTACCTACCACGAACACTGTCTGAGGTATTCTACCTACCACGAACATTGTCTGTGGTATTCTACCTACCACGAACATTGTCTGGGGTATTCTACCTACCATGAACATTGTCTGGGGTATTCTACCTACCACGAACATTGTCTGGGTATTCTACCTACCACGAACATTGTCTGGGGTATTCTACCTACCACGAACATTGTCTGAGGTATTCTACCTACCACGAACATTGTCTGGGGTATTCTACCTACCATGAACATTGTCTGGGGTATTCTACCTACCATGAACATTGTCTGGGGTATTCTACCTACCACGAACATTGTCTGGGGTATTCTACCTACCATGAACATTGTCTGGGGTATTCTACCTACCATGAACATTGTCTGGGGTATTCTACCTACCACGAACATTGTCTGGGGTATTCTACCTACCAAGAATATTGTCTGAGGTATTCTACCTACCACGAACATTGTCTGAGGTATTCTACCTACCACGAACATTGTCTGGGGTATTCTACCTACCACGAATATTGTCTGGGGTATTCTACCTACCACGAACATTGTCTGAGGTATTCTACCTACCACGAACATTGTCTGGGGTATTCTACCTACCATGAACATTGTCTGGGGTATTCTACCTACCACGAACATTGTCTGGGGTATTCTACCTACCACGAACATTGTCTGAGGTATTCTACCTACCACGAACATTGTCTGAGGTATTCTACCTACCACGAACATTGTCTGGGGTATTCTACCTACCACGAACATTGTCTGGGGTATTCTACCTACCATGAACATTGTCTGGGGTATTCTACCTACCACGAACATTGTCTGGGGTATTCTACCTACCACGAACATTGTCTGAGGTATTCTACCTACCACGAACATTGTCTGAGGTATTCTACCTACCACGAACATTGTCTGGGGTATTCTACCTACCACGAATATTGTCTGGGGTATTCTACCTACCACGAACATTGTCTGAGGTATTCTACCTACCACGAACATTGTCTGGGATATTCTACCTACCATGAACATTGTCTGGGGTATTCTACCTACCACGAACATTGTCTGGGCTATTCTACCTACCATGAACATTGTCTGGGGTATTCTACCTACCACGAACATTGTCTGGGATATTCTACCTACCATGAACATTGTCTGGGGTATTCTACCTACCACGAACATTGTCTGGGCTATTCTACCTACCATGAACATTGTCTGGGGTATTCTACCTACCACGAACATTGTCTGAGGTATTCTACCTACCACGAACATTGGGGTATTCTACCTACCATGAACATTGTCTGGGGTATTCTACCTACCATGAACATTGTCTGGGGTATTCTACCTACCATGAACATTGTCTGGGGTATTCTACCTACCATGAACATTGTCTGGGGTATTCTACCTACCAAGAATATTGTCTGAGGTATTCTACCTACCACGAACATTGTCTGAGGTATTCTACCTACCACGAACATTGTCTGGGGTATTCTACCTACCACGAATATTGTATGGGGTATTCTACCTACCACGAACATTGTCTGAGGTATTCTACCTACCACGAACATTGTCTGGGGTATTCTACCTACCATGAACATTGTCTGGGGTATTCTACCTACCACGAACATTGTCTGGGGTATTCTACCTACCACGAACATTGTCTGAGGTATTCTACCTACCACGAACATTGTCTGGGGTATTCTACCTACCATGAACATTGTCTGGGGTATTCTACCTACCACGAACATTGTCTGGGATATTCTACCTACCATGAACATTGTCTGGGGTATTCTACCTACCACGAACATTGTCTGGGCTATTCTACCTACTACGAACATTGTCTGGGGTATTCTACCTACCATGAACATTGTCTGGGGTATTCTACCTACCATGAACATTGTCTGGGGTATTCTACCTACCACGAACATTGTCTGGGCTATTCTACCTACTACGAACATTGTCTGGGGTATTCTACCTACCATGAACATTGTCTGGGGTATTCTACCTACCATGAACATTGTCTGGGGTATTCTACCTACCATGAACATTGTCTGGGGTATTCTACCTACCACGAACATTGTCTGGGCTATTCTACCTACTACGAACATTGTCTGGGGTATTCTACCTACCATGAACATTGTCTGGGGTATTCTACCTACCATGAACATTGTCTGGGGTATTCTACCTACCGAGAGCCTTGTCTGGGGTGTTCATTATAAAGTCTGAGGAGGAGCAGAGAAGACAGTGGTGCAGGAAGGCCACAGGTCGTAGCTTGTACCTGTTTGCGCCCTCCGCTGCAGCTCCTTCCTTCCCACTACAAGGAATCCTGTGTAGCTCCAGGATATAACCATCTTCCGTAGTAACCTGGTGACTCTCTACTGGGTAGCCATTGGACTTGATTAGCTGTGGCTGCAATGTAGGTACATTAATTGTCATCAAAGTCATCAGTATTTATCATTATCTTGCAAGATATGTTTCGTAAACAGTAATCAGAGAAAAGGTAATTCCTACTTGAGCGGATAATGTAACGCAAAATGTAATCAGTGTTTATTTCAGGCACAGACATGTTTTAAATACGAATGGAATAGAGATATTTATCATGTTAATACCAATGATTTGACGCAGCCTCGGTATTTAACTATGTATTGTTGGTTTATTACTGAGGTAATCAGTCCCTCAGCCTCACTCACTCACTACGAAAGCAAAAGACTTGGCAGACGATGCACCATCCCCCCAATGAAAAGCAGGGGTGTCACTAGCACGTTAAGAGACCATACAATAAGTGTCAGGGGCCCGAGACTGTTCAACTGCCTCCCAGCATACATAAGGGGGATTACCAACAGACTCCTGGCAGTCTTCAAGCTGGCACTGGACAAGCACCTAAAGTCGGTTCCTGACCAGCCGGGCTGTGGCTCGTACGTTGGTTTGCGTGCAGCCAGCAGCAACAGCCTGGTTGATCAGGCTCTGATCCACCAGGAGGCCTGGTCTCAGACCGGGCCGCGGGGGCGTTGACCCCCGGAACTCTCTCCAGGTAAACTCCAGGTAATCAGTCCACCTATCTTGTTAAAATCACAGGATATGCAAGAAGGGGCTTATATACTGCAAACTGAGGGACTGATTACCTCACAATCCTAAGCTTCACCATTCTATTGGACTGATGATGCCACTGGTTGGCGAAACGTTTTCCTCAATAAAGATCCCCAAATGTTGAACATGTGTCTAATCAGTGTGAAACACGTCCGTCTTTGCTTCCAAAATTGGAGATATCAAGACACACACACAGGGGCCAGGAGCTATGACTCGACCCCTGCAACCACAACTAGGTGAGTACACACATGTCTAGTTCTACAGCTTGACATTATTACAGTGATGTCAAGGGTAGTGATGTCAAGGGTAGTGATGTCAAGGGTAGTGATGTCAAGGGTAGTGATGTCAAGGGTAGTGATGTCAAGGGTAGTGATGTCAAGGGTAGTGATGTCAAGGGTAGTGATGTCAAGGGTAGTGATGTCAAGGGTCATCATGACTCACTCTAGCAAACAAAAATCATGGAACAGGTGGGGTTTGAACCCATGGCAAGTGCGTCCTAAATATGATAATGGTATACAATACCATTATCACGATGAGATACAATACCATTATCATGATGGTATACAATACCATTATCACGATGAGATACAATACCATTATCATGATGGTATACAATACCATTATCATGATGAGATGCAATACCATTATCATGATGGTATACAATACCATTATCATGATGAGATACAATACCATTATCATGATGGTATACAATACCATTATCATGATGGTATACAATACCATTATCATGATGGTATACAATACCATTATCATGATGGTATACAATACCATTATCATGATGGTATACAATACCATTATCATGATGAGATACAATACCATTATCATGATGGTATACAATACCATTATCATGATGGTATACAATACCATTATCATGATGGTATACAATACCATTATCATGATGGTATACAATACCATTATCATGATGGTATACAATACCATTATCATGATGGTATACAATACCATTATCATGATGGTATACAATACCATTATCATGATGGTATACAATACCATTATCATGATGGTATACAATACCATTATCATGATGGTATACAATACCATTATCATGATGGTATACAATACCATTATCATGATGGTATACAATACCATTATCATGATGAGATACAATACCATTATCATGATGGTATACAATACCATTATCATGATGGTATACAATACCATTATCATGATGAGATACAATACCATTATCATGATGAGATACAATACCATTATCATGATGGTATACAATACCATTATCATGATGGTATACAATACCATTATCATGATGGTATACAATACCATTATCATGATGGTATACAATACCATTATCATGATGAGATACAATACCATTATCATGATGGTATACAATACCATTATCATGATGAGATACAATACCATTATCATGATGGTATACAATACCATTATCATGATGAGAAAAACACAAGTGCAATAGTTTATCTGGAGTTTATCTGGAGAGAGTTCCGGGGGTCAACGCCCCCGCGGCCCGGTCTGTGACCAGGCCTCCTTAGGTCAGTGTCCCAGGATGCGACCCACACCAGTCGACTAACACCCAGGTACCCATTTTACTGATGGGGAACATAGACAACAGGTGGAAAGAAACTCGTCCAATGTTTCTACTCTGGCTGGGAATCGAACCCAGGCCCTCACCGTGTGAAGCGAGAGCGTTAACCACCAGGCCACCAGAGCCCCCTTAGGTAACTTTATTGCGAAACATTCCGCCTACACGGTAGGCTTCTTCAGTCGTGTACAGAAGAGGCAGCTACTGCTTTTGCAACCTTCTAATGGTTCAGATGTGTGAATTTTTATCTGAGTTTCTGCTGCCTTCTGGTTTTATGTCTGCTGTCACATTATTCTCTACTTTCCTCCATTTTAGGTGTCTTAAGTTGAAGTCATCCAGGAAGAAGATTTTTGGGGCAGAAGTTGGAAAATTTTCCAGACACTGGTCAATTTTCGAAAAGTGTTCCTTGAATTCTTGGCAAGTTGTATCTGGTGGCTTATATACCACCACAATGGCAAGGTTTTGGTTTTTAGTCTTTACTGCCAAAATTTCAACTACATCATTTCGGATGTTTAGTAATTCCGAGCAAGTGAGTGACACTGTGACGTACAGGCCAACCTTCCCGTGTTGATTGTTCTTTCTGTCGCACCGGAATAAGTTAGAACCTGCGATCCGCAGTTCGTCGTCAAATTGATCCTTCATGTGGGTCTCTGTGAAAGCTGTAAACATTGCCTTTGACTCTGTGAGGAGCAGTCCACTGTTTGTTGATGGCTTTAGACCCCTGTATATTTACAAATACAAATGTTGTCGTATTGATGGTACGTAGTGGAGGCCACTGACCGCCAACACTCCAGTAGAGAAATCTAAGAGAGAGACACCTTTGTTTGTACGCTGTTGAATTTTCAAACTAAGAACTATAATCAACCTCAGCTTATTTCAAAGCCTAACTAAATAAAAGGCAGGCTTTCACAGCCGAGGGATGAGACCCACAACAGTCGGCTCTCACCGTAAGGCATATGCATTAATACTTATCAATCATGTTGTTGTGTCCGTGTAGGTTCGGTTATGGTAATGTCAACAACTTTCTTGACCAGTCGGAAATATATTACAGTGTCATCACCATCATTTTTGAAAAAGAATAACAATAAGAATAATAATTTACAGTGTTATGCTATATTAATATTCCATAACAATAAAATTTTGGTTCATGCTCTTACCGTAGTTTCATTAATACGAGCGTCATATTTGTTGAGTATAGTGAGTAATCTGGTGGCCACGGGTGAGGTGCTGTCAGTACCCCGGGGGAGTAATTCACTCATCACCTGACCTCTGGTATACACCATCACACTCATCACTATCACCAGCAGCTGTGTAGTCGCTAACCTCATCTGTCATGACGCAAACTTATTATAGAACGTTCGAGTTGTATTAATGTTGGTAGAATTACCGACAATATGTAAAGTAAAAGGACACAAGTGTAACTAATTTGACATTTTATTGTAGCAACGTTTCGCTCTCCACGAGCTTTGTCAAGCCGTTACAAATAATACATGGACACAGAGGGTATATATAGGCTCAGAGTGAAGTGCAGTACTAGTGGTGGTAGTACTAGTAACATAACTTGTACACAAATAACCCGCACATAAAAGAGAGAAGCTTACGACGACGTTTCGGTCCGACTTGGACCATTGACAAAGTCACACTTGTCAATAGTAGTAATAATATGGTAGAACAATTAACTTACACATGTGTAAAAGGTTATGAAAGTTATTACTTGGGTAACATAAAAATAATTTAGACAAATATTTGTGTTGGTGGTTGGATGTGAGAAAGTGTTTCAGTGTTCCTCGTGTGTTGTGTTCCTGTGTAGCAGAGACTATGTGATGGCAGGATTATTGTTCTGACGAGGATTTCTGCTAATACTTCAGAGATGATGAAGCTGCCTTTATTTTGCGATTAATGATGATTCAAGGCATTTACGTCTGCGGAAATTAGGTTCTCTGATTACTAGTCGGGCGTCGTTAAATTTCATGGGGTGATTGGTAGAATTTCGGTGTTGTACACAGGCGTTGTTCACGTTATTATTCCTACATGCGTTAATGTGTTCACTGAGGCGGGTGTCGAGGTTCTTAGCTGTTTCACCTGCATATATCTTGTCACATTGTGTAATAATGTTGGTAGAATTACCGATAATATATAAAGTAAAAGGACACGAGTGCAACTAATGTGACATTTTATTGTGGCAACGTTTCGCTCTCCAGGAACTTTTACTTTACATCTTGTCGCAGCTTCCACAAGGTGTAGTATAAACTCCTGCATTGACTGGTTCATGGTGGATCGATTTTGTCCTGGTTAGATCCCTTATGGAAGTGCTGGATGCGATGACGACTCTAGTGTTAGTTTGTGCGAGTACCTTGGAAACGTTCAGTGCAACCTGGTTGTTGGGAAGGATGTTATACTTCCACTAGGTAATCCCGCCTACGTTGTGTAAGAATGGTATATAATACCGACAAGATGAAATTAAGACACATGTGCAACATCTGGGTATCTTTATTGTAGACGTTTCGCCATCCAGTGGCTTTATCAATACAAATTCTAGGACATAACTTGAAGACAGTAGAACTATGTACAGAAGATGAGGTAATCAGTCCCTCAACCTAGGAGTAGGTGCGAAGAGCACCATAGTCGTGGAGATTCTGAAGCAGAAGCAAGGAGCCTGGCGCTTATTTAGTAACGTCAGGTGTAGCAGACGAGGGCATAGTCACTGGTAGGCGGGATTCCCCAGTGGAAGTAGGTCCTTCCCAAAGAGATGGGTTAGTTGTAGTAGTAGTTGTCGTAGTCGTGAAGGTTATGTACATGTCCTCAGAATCAAGATTCCATGATGTTGCAGTGTCTGACAAGTTGTGTAAGAATGGTATATAATACCGACAAGATGAAATTAACCCATCTCTTTGGGAAGGACCTACTTCCACTGGGGAATCCCGCCTACCAGTGACTATGCCCTCGTCTGCTACACCTGACGTTACTATATAAGCGCCAGGCTCCTTGCTTCTGCTTCAGAATCTCCACGACTATGGTGCTGTTCGCACCTACTCCTAGGTTGAGGGACTGATTACCTCATCTTCTGTACATAGTTCTACTGTCTTCAAGTTATGTCCTAGAATTTGTATTGATAAAGCCACTGGATGGCGAAACGTCTACAATAAAGATACCCAGATGTTGCACATGTGTCTTAATTTCAATCTCGCCTACCAGTGGCAGGGTAATCCCTGGGACATAACCTACTTCCACTGGGTAATCCCGCCTACCAGTGACAGTGTCGTCCCTAGGGTATGACCTACTACCACTGGGTAATCCCGCCTACCAGTGACAGTGTCGTCCCTAGGGTATGACCTACTACCACTGGGTAATCCCCCCTACCAGTGGCAATGTCGTACCTACTACCACTGGGTAATCCCGCCTACCAGTGGCAATGTCGTCCCTAGGGTATGACCTACTACCACTGGGTAATCCCGCCTACCAGTGGCAATGTCGTCCCTAGGGTATGACCTACTACCACTGGGTAATCCCGCCTACCAGTGGCAGTGTCGTCCCTGGGGTATGACCTACTACCACTGGGTAATCCCATCTACCAGTGACAGTGTCGTCCCTGGGTTATGACCTATACTTCCACTGGGTAATCCCGCCTACCAGTGGCAGTGTCGCCCCTAGGGTATGACCTACTACCACTGGGTAATCCCGCCTACCAGTGACAGTGTCGTCCCTAGGGCATGACCTACTACCACTGGGTAATCCCACCTACCAGTGGCAGTGTCGTCCCTAGGGTATGACCTACTACCACTGGGTAATCCCACCTACCAGTGACAGTGTCGTCCCTAGGGTATGGCCTACTACCACTGGGTAATCCCGCCTACCAGTGACAGTGTCGTCCCTGGGGTATGACCTATACTTCCACTGGGTAATCCCGCCTTCCAGTGGCAATGTCGTCCCTAGGGTATGACCTACTACCACTGGGTAATCCCGCCTACCAGTGACAATGTCGTCCCTAGGGTATGACCTACTACCACTGGGTAATCCCGCCTACCAGTGGCAGTGTCGTCCCTTGGGTATGACCTACTACCACTGGGTAATCCCGCCTACCAGTGGCAGTGTCGTCCCTGGGATATAACCTACTTCCACTGGGTAATCCCGCCTACCAGTGACAGTGTCGTCCCTAGGGTATGACCTACTACCACTGGGTAATCCCACCTACCAGTGACAGTGTCGTCCCTAGGGTATGACCTACTACCACTGGGTAATCCCGCCTACCAGTGACAGTGTCGTCCCTAGGGCATGACCTACTACCACTGGGTAATCCCGCCTACCAGTGACAGTGTTGTCCCTAGGGTATTACCTACTACCACTGGGTAATCCCGCCTACCAGTGACAGTGTCGTCCCTAGGGTATTACCTACCACTGGGTAATCCCACCTACCAGTGACAGTGTCGTCCCTAGGGTATGACCTACTACCACTGGGTAATCCCACCTACCAGTGACTGTCATCGTCTGCTACACGTCCCTCACCAGACGCCAGTATATAAACACCAGCCTTCATGACTCTGCTTCACATTCTTCACCACTACGGTGCTCTTCAAGGCTGAGGGACTCCTTACCCCAGCTTTTGTACACAGTTCTGCTGTCTTCCATCTATACCCTTGAATTTGTATTAATAAAGCCACTGGATGGCGAAACATCTAAAATAAAGATACCCGGATGTTGCACATGTGTCTAATTCTTCATGAATCTTCCGTTCCTAGCTGCCAGGTGACCATGAGCAACAAATAGGACACTCCTGACCGGCCTACTGACCTCACGATAGATCGATGGCCCAACGAAAGAAGAATGAGTAGGGACATTACTCGTTTTTTCAAGATTTATAATACACATTCAATATACACCGTCAAGTATAAATTCGCCAGTGTATATACACCGTAAGTTATTATTTAAAATAACTTACCCTTAGGCCACTCATACTTAGTAAATTCCTTCATAGAATGTTATAAAGGTGGTAAATACTTTGGGTTTTATCATTAGGGAGAACAGATAAACTCACCTTTAGAAAAATAAGAACATAACAGTGGAACACTGCAGAAGGCCTACTGGCCCATGCAACGTAGGTCCTTAAAATATACAAATATTCTACATAACAATATATTTCACAGATTACGAAACACAGTAGTACACTGCTACTAGTTAATTAAAGTTAGGCATGTTAATATTACACGTTAATGTTATATGCCGGCGTCCAGCCCCCAGGTAAGACATTATTACCTGTGTACTCGCCACAACTTACACAAGAGTACCAGTAAAACCTGCAACCTACGGCCGTCCCTCATACGTCCCACTGGCCGTCCCTCATACGTGTCCCACTGGCCGTCCCTCATACGTGTCCCACTGGCCGTCCCTCATACGTGTCCCACTGGCCGTCCCTCATACGTGTCCCACTGGCCGTCCCTCATACGTGTCCCACTGGCCGTCCCTCATACGTGCCCCACTGGCCGTGCCTCATACGTGTCCCACTGGCCGTCCCTCATACGTGTCCCACTGGCCGTGCCTCATACGTGTCCCACTGGCCGTAAACTAGCCAATTCGATGGAAAATCTAAAAATATAATCTAAATAGCTTAATAACTCCAGAGGTCGTTCACGTACTCATTTTAAAACGTAACTGTGTAATTATGTGTAACACTGGAGGGTGAGGGTAGCGAGCCAGGGAGTTCCTCCCGGAGTTCCCAAACATTAGGGACTTACTTCTATAAGACACCTGCTGTCCCTGTTCACCCATCAGTTCAAAATAGGTACTTGGGTGTTAGTGGACTGATGTGGGTCGCATCCTGGGACAAAACTGACCTAATTTGTGGGAAATGCTCAGCATTACAATGGACTTTCTATATAGTAGTATGTCATTGATGTCAGCTATGGTCTGTATACCTTGTACATGTACTGGTACATGTACTGGTACATGTACATGCTGGGTTTGATTGGTGTTAAGGGGTACGGGAGTTATTTCTTGAGTAGCTTTAGGTAGATGTCGTTTTGATAAGGACCTGCCTCGTATGGGCCAGTAGGCCTTCTGCAGTGTTCCTACATTCTTATGTTCTTATGTTCTTATGTACTTGTTAAATACACGATACAACTTATACAGACCATAGTTGACATCAGTGACATAAAACGCATATGGTTATCCAGAGCATTTCGGGCAAATTAGGTCAGTTTTGTCGCCCAGGTTGTGACCCACACCCGTCGACTAACACCCAGGTACCTACTTACTGATAGGTGAACATAGACAGCACGTGTCTTAAATGAATACATTCGGTGTTTCATCACCTACCGGGGATCGAACCACGGATACTTAGTGTGTGAGGTGAGTTCGCTACCACCCGAGCTACGGGACACCGTATCAAAATAATCGTGATTACAGTGAGGAAAATAAGAGAGAAGAACTCTGTTTCTGCCTCATGTTAGGTAGGTAACCCATCGTTGTTATCCTGGGGAAGGAAAGTACGTCCAGGGATGTACCTGAGGTCTCCTGGGAATTACCAGCTCAGTCGACACCTGGATACTGTCAGCTGACACAGTAAACAGTCCCAGCTCAGTCGACACCTGGGTACTGTCAGCTGACACAGTAAACAGTCCCAGCACAGTCGACACCTGGGTACTGTCAGCTGACACAGTAAACAGTCCCAGCTCAGTCGACACCTGGGTACTGTCAGCTGACACAGTAAACAGTCCCAGCACAGTCGACACCTGGGTACTGTCAGCTGACACAGTAAACAGTCCCAGCTCAGTCAACACTTAGGTACTCTCAACTGACACAGTAACATTCCCAGCTCAGTCAACACCTAGGTACTCTCAGCTGACACAGTAACATTCCCAGCTCACTCGGCACACTTAACACACTCAGCTCACACAGTCAACACTCTCAGCTCACAGTCAACACTCTCAGCTCACACAGTCAACACTCTCAGCTCACACAGTTAACACTCTCAGCTCACACAGTTAACACTCTCAGCTCACACAGTTAACACTCTCAGCTCACACAGTCAACACTCTCAGCTCACACAGTCAACACTCTCAGCTCACACAGTTAACACTCTAAGCTCACACAGTCAACACTCTCAGCTCACACAGTCAACACTCTCAGCTCATACAGTCAACACTCTCAACTCACACAGTCAGCACTCTCAGCTCACACAGTTAACACTCTCAACTCACACAGTTAACACTCTCAGCTCACACAGTTAGCACTCTAAGCTCACACAGTCAACACTCTCGGCTCACACAGTCAACACTCTCAGCTCACACAGTCAACACTCTCAGCTCACACAGTTAACACTCTTAGCTCACACAGTCAACACTCTCAGCTCACACAGTTAACACTCTCAGCACACACAGGCAACACTCTCAGCTCACACAGTCAACACCCTCAGCTCACACAGTCAACACTCTCAGCTCACACAGTCAACACTCTCGGTTCACACAGATAACACTCTCAGCTCACACAGTCAACACTCTCAGCTCACACAGTTAACACTCTCAGCTCACACAGTCAGCACTCTCAGCTCACACAGTCAACACTCTCAGCTCACACAGTTAACACTCTCAGCTCACAAAGTCAACACTCTCAGCTCACACAGTTAACACTCTCAGCTCACACAGTCAACACTCTCAGCTCACACAGTCAACACTCTCAGCTCACACAGTTAACACTCTCAGCACACACAGTCAACACTCTCAGCTCACACAGTCAACACTCTCAGCTCACACAGTTAACACTGTCAGCTCACACAGTCAACACTCTCAGCTCACACAGTTAACACTCTCAGCTCACATAGTCAACACTCTCACCTCACACATTTAACACTCTCAGCTCACACAGTCAACACTCTCAGCTCACACAGTCAACACTCTCAGCTCACACAGTTAACACTCTCAGCTCACACAGTCAACACTCTCAGCCCACACATTCAACACTCTCAGCTCACACAGTTAACACTCTCAGCTCACACAGTCAACACTCTCGGCTCACACAGTTAACACTCTCAGCTCACACAGTCAACACTCTCAGCTCACACAGTTAACACTCTCAGCTCACACAGTCAGCACTCTCAGCTCACACAGTCAACACTCTCAGCTCACACAGTTAACACTCTCAGCTCACACAGTCAACACTCTTAGCTCACACAGTCAACACTCTCAGCTCACACAGTTAACACTCTCGGCTCACACAGTCAACACTCTCAGCTCACACAGTTAACACTCTCAGCTCACACAGTCAACACTCTCAGCTCACACAGTCAACACTCTCAGCTCACACAGTTAACACTCTCGGCTCACACAGTCAACACTCTCAGCTCACACAGTCAGCACTCTCAGCTCACACAGTCAACACTCTCAGCTCACACAGTTAACACTCTCAGCTCACACAGTCAACACTCTCAGCTCACACAGTCAACACTCTCAGCTCACACAGTCAACACTCTCAGCTAACACAGTTAACACTCTCAGCTCACACAGTCAACACTCTCAGCTCACACTGTCAATACTCTCAGCTCACACAGTCAACACTCTCAGCTCACACAGTTAACACTCTCAGCTCACACAGTCAACACTCTCAGCTCACACAGTCAACACTCTCAGCTCACACAGTCAACACTCTCAGCTCACACAGTTAACACTCTCAGCTCACACAGTTAACACTCTCGGCTCACACAGTTAACACTCTCAGCTCACACAGTTAACACTCTCAGCTCACACAGTTAACACTCTCAGCTCACACAGTTAACACTCTCAGCTCACACAGTTAACACTCTCAGCTCACACAGTTAACACTCTCAGCTCACACAGTCAACACTCTCAGCTCACACAGTCAACACTCTCAGCTCACACAGTTAACACTCTCGGCTCACACAGTCAACATTCTCAGCTCACACAGTCAACATTCTCAGCTCACACAGTCAACATTCTCAGCTCACACAGTCAACATTCTCAGCTCACACAGTCAACATTCTCAGCTCACACAGTCAACATTCTCAGCTCACACAGTCAACATTCTCAGCTCCATAATTATAATTCATTAAATAATATTTGTATTCCCTTTCAGTCAACCTGACTTGTGAACGACACACTTGTGAACGACACACATGTGAACGACACACTTGTGAACGACACACATGTGAACGACACACTTGTGAACGACACACTTGTGAACGACACACTTGTGAACGACACACTTGTGAACGACACACTTGTGAACGACACACTTGTGAACGACACACTTGTGAACGACACACTTGTGAACGACACTCTTGTGAACGACACACATGTGGACGACACACTTGTGAACGACACACTTGTGAACGACACACTTGTGAACGACACACTTGTGAACGACACACTTGTGAACGACACACTTGTGAACGACACACTTGTGAACGACACACTTGTGAACGACACACTTGTGAACGACACACATGTGGACGACACACTTGTGAACGACACACTTGTGAACGACACAGTTGTGAACGACACACTTGTGAACGACACACTTGTGAACGACACACTTGTGAACGACACACTTGTGAACGACACACTTGTGAACGACACACTTGTGAACGACACACTTGTGAACGACACACTTGTGAACGACACACTTGTGAACGACACACATGTGGACGACACACATGTGGACGACACACTTCTGAACGACACACTTGTGAACGACACACTTGTGAACGACACACTTGTGAACGACACACTTGTGAACGACACACTTGTGAACGACACACTTGTGAACGACACACTTGTGAACGACACACTTGTGAACGACACACTTGTGAACGACACACTTGTGAACGACACACTTGTGAACGACACACTTGTGAACGACACACTTGTGAACGACACACTTGTGAACGACACACTTGTGAACGACACACTTGTGAACGACACACTTGTGAACGACACACTTGTGAACGACACACTTGTGAACGACACACATGTGGACGACACACTTGTGAACGACACACTTGTGAACGACACACTTGTGAACGACACACTTGTGAACGACACACTTGTGAACGACACACTTGTGAACGACACACTTGTGAACGACACACTTGTGAACGACACACTTGTGAACGACACACTTGTGAACGACACACATGTGGCCGACACACTTGTGAACGACACACTTGTGAACGACACACTTGTGAATGACACACTTGTGAACGACACAATTGTGAACGACACACTTGTGAACGACACACTTGTGAACGACACACTTGTCAACGACAAACTTGTGAACGACACACTTGTGAACGACACACTTGTGAACGACACACTTGTGAACGACACACTTGTGAACGACACACTTGTGAACGACACACTTGTGAACGACACACTTGTGAACGACAAACTTGTGAACGACACACTTGTGAACGACACACTTGTGAACGACACACATGTGGACGACACACTTGTGAACGACACACTTGTGAACGACACACTTGTGAACGACACACTTGTGAACGACACACTTGTGAACGACACACATGTGGACGACACACTTGTGAACGACACACTTGTGAACGACACACTTGTGAACGACACACTTGTGAACGACACACTTGTGAACGACACACTTGTGAACGACACACTTGTGAACGACACACTTGTGAACGACACACATGTGGACGACACACTTGTGAACGACACACTTGTGAACGACACACTTGTGAACGACACACTTGTGAACGACACACTTGTGAACGACACACTTGTGAACGACACACTTGTGAACGACACACATGTGGACGACACACTTGTGAACGACACACTTGTGAACGACACACTTGTGAACGACACACTTGTGAACGACACACTTGTGAACGACACACTTGTGAACGACACATTTGTGAACGACACACATGTGAACGACACACTTGTGAACGACACACTTGTGAACGACACACGTGTGAACGACACACTTGTGAACGACACACTTGTGAACGACACACTTGTGAACGACACACTTGTGAACGACACACTTGTGAACGACACACATGTGGACGACACACTTGTGAACGACACACTTGTGAACGACACACTTGTGAACGACACACTTGTGAACGACACACTTGTGAACGACACACTTGTGAACGACACACTTGTGAACGACACACATGTGGACGACACACTTGTGAACGACACACTTGTGAACGACACACTTGTGAACGACACACTTGTGAACGACACACTTGTGAACGACACACTTGTGAACGACACACTTGTGAACGACACACTTGTGAACGACACACATGTGAACGACACACTCGTGAACGACACACTCGTGAACGACACACTTGTGAACGACACACTCGTGAACGACACACTCGTGAACGACACACTTGTGAACGACACACTTGTGAACGACACACTTGTGAACGACACACTTGTGAACGACACACTTGTGAACGACACACATGTGAACGACACACGTGTGAACGGCACACGTGTGAACGACGCACGTGTGAGCGACGCACATGTGAACGACACGCATGTGAACGACACACATGTGAACGACACACATGTGACGACACACATGTGAACGACACACATGTGAACAAATTAGGTCAATTTTGTCCCAGGATGCGACCCACACCAGTAGACTATCACCCAGGTACCTATTTTACTGCTAGGTGAACAGGGACAGCAGGTGTCGTATGGAAACACGTCCTAATTTTTTCACCCGTACCAGGGATCGATCCCCGGACCTCAGTGTGTGAGCTGAGTGCGCTAGTGATCCAGCTACAATGGTCATTGTTGACCAGCTGAATTATAACATCCTCGTAGGAGGTTGGACAGTGCAAGCATTGCGCGTCCCAGCAGTGCAGCGTCCCATCAGTGCAGTGTCTCATCAGTGCAGCGTTCCATCAGTGCAGCGTCCCAGCAGTGCAGCGTCCCATCAGTGCAGTGTCTCATCAGTGCAGCGTCCCATCAGTGCAGCGTCTCATCAGTGCAGCGTCCCATCAGTGCAGCGTCTCATCAGTGCAGCGTCCCATCAGTGCAGCGTTCCATCAGTGCAGTGTCTCATCAGTGCAGCGTCCCATCAGTGCAGCGTCCCATCAGTGCAGCGTCCCATCAGTGCAGCGTTCCATCAATGCAGTGTCTCATCAGTGCAGCGTTCCATCAGTGCAGCGTCCCATCAGTGCAGCGTTCCATCAGTGCAGCGTCCCATCAGTGCAGTGTCTCATCAGTGCAGCGTTCCATCAGTGCAGCGTTCCATCAGTGCAGCGTCCCATCAGTGCAGCGTTCCATCAGTGCAGCGTCCCATCAGTGCAGCGTTCCATCAGTGCAGCGTTCCATCAGCGCAGTGTCTCATCAGTGCAACGTTCCATCAGTGCAGCGTCCCATCAGTGCAGCGTTCCATCAGTGCAGCGTTCCATCAGTGCAGTGTCTCATCAGTGCAGCGTTCCATCAGTGCAGCGTCCCATCAGTGCAGCGTCCCATCAGTGCAGCGTCCCATCAGTGCAGCGTCCCATCAGTGCAGTGTCTCATCAGTGCAGCGTTCCATCAGTGCAGCGTTCCATCAGTGCAGCGTCCCATCAGTGCAGTGTCTCATCAGTGCAGCGTCCCATCAGTGCAGTGTCTCATCAGTGCAGTGTCTCATCAGTGCAGTGTCTCATCAGTGCAGCGTTCCATCAGTGCAGCGTCCCATCAGTGCAGCGTCCCATCAGTGCAGCGTCCCATCAGTGCAGCGTCCCATCAGTGCAGTGTCTCATCAGTGCAGCATCCCATCAGTGCAGCGTCCCATCAGTGCAGCGTCCCATCAGTGCAGTGTCTCATCAGTGCAGCGTTCCATCAGTGCAGTGTCCCATCAGTGCAGCGTTCCATCAGTGCAGTGTCCCATCAGTGCAGCGTTCCATCAGTGCAGTGTCCCATCAGTGCAGCGTTCCATCAGTGCAGTGTCCCATCAGTGCAGCGTTCCATCAGTGCAGTGTCTCATCAGTGCAGCGTTCCATCAGTGCAGTGTCTCATCAGTGCAGCGTCCCATCAGTGCAGCGTCCCATCAGTGCAGCGTTCCATCAGTGCAGCGTCCCATCAGTGCAGCGTCTCATCAGTGCAGCGTTCCATCAGTGCAGTGTCTCATCAGTGCAGCGTTCCATCAGTGCAGTGTCTCATCAGTGCAGCGTTCCATCAGTGCAGCGTTCCATCAGTGCAGCGTCCCATCAGTGCAGTGTCTCATCAGTGCAGCGTCCCATCAGTGCAGCGTTCCATCAGTGCAGCGTCCCATCAGTGCAGCGTTCCATCAGTGCAGTGTCTCATCAGTGCAGCGTCCCATCAGTGCAGCGTTCCATCAGTGCAGTGTCTCATCAGTGCAGCGTCCCATCAGTGCAGCGTTCCATCAGTGCAGTGTCTCATCAGTGCAGCGTCCCATCAGTGCAGCGTTCCATCAGTGCAGTGTCTCATCAGTGCAGTGTCTCATCAGTGCAGCGTTCCATCAGTGCAGCGTCCCATCAGTGCAGCGTCCCATCAGTGCAGCGTCCCATCAGTGCAGCGTTCCATCAGTGCAGTGTCTCATCAGTGCAGCGTCCCATCAGTGCAGCGTCCCATCAGTGCAGCGTTCCATCAGTGCAGTGTCTCATCAGTGCAGCGTCCCATCAGTGCAGCGTCCCATCAGTGCAGCGTCCCATCAGTGCAGCGTTCCATCAGTGCAGTGTCTCATCAGTGCAGCGTTACATCAGTGCAGCGTCCCATCAGTGCAGTGTCTCATCAGTGCAGCGTTCCATCAGTGCAGTGTCTCATCAGTGCAGCGTTCCATCAGTGCAGCGTTCCATCAGTGCAGCGTTCCATCAGTGCAGTGTCTCATCAGTGCAGCGTTCCATCAGTGCAGCGTTCCATCAGTGCAGTGTCTCATCAGTGCAGCGTTCCATCATTGCAGCGTCTCATCAGTGCAGCGTTCCATCAGTGCAGTGTCTCATCAGTGCAGCGTCCCATCAGTGCAGTGTCTCATCAGTGCAGCGTTCCATCAGTGCAGCGTCCCATCAGTGCAGTGTCTCATCAGTGCAGCGTTCCATCATTGCAGTGTCTCATCAGTGCAGCGTCCCATCAGTGCAGCGTCCCATCAGTGCAGCGTTCCATCAGTGCAGTGTCTCATCAGTGCAGCGTTCCATCAGTGCAGTGTCTCATCAGTGCAGCGTTCCATCAGTGCAGCGTCCCATCAGTGCAGTGTCTCATCAGTGCAGCGTTCCATCAGTGCAGCGTCCCATCAGTTCAGTGTCTTATCAGTGCAGCGTTCCATCATTGCAGTGTCTCATCAGTGCAGCGTCCCATCAGTGCAGCGTCCCATCAGTGCAGCGTTCCATCACTGCAGTGTCTCATCAGTGCAGCGTTCCATCAGTGCAGTGTCTCATCAGTGCAGCGTCCCATCAGTGCAGCGTTCCATCATTGCAGCGTCTCATCAGTGCAGCGTTCCATCAGTGCAGTGTCTCATCAGTGCAGCGTTCCATCATTGCAGCGTCTCATCAGTGCAGCGTTCCATCAGTGCAGTGTCTCATCAGTGCAGTGTTCCATCAGTGCAGTGTCTCATCAGTGCAGCGTTCCATCAGTGCAGCGTCCCATCAGTGCAGTGTCTCATCAGTGCAGCGTTCCATCATTGCAGCGTCTCATCAGTGCAGCGTTCCATCAGTGCAGTGTCTCATCAGTGCAGCGTCCCATCAGTGCAGTGTCTCATCAGTGCAGCGTTCCATCAGTGCAGCGTCCCATCAGTGCAGTGTCTCATCAGTGCAGCGTTCCATCATTGCAGCGTCTCATCAGTGCAGCGTCCCATCAGTGCAGTGTCTCATCAGTGCAGCGTCCCATCAGTGCAGCGTCCCATCAGTGCAGCGTTCCATCAGTGCAGTGTCTCATCAGTGCAGCGTTCCATCAGTGCAGTGTCTCATCAGTGCAGCGTCCCATCATTGCAGCGTCTCATCAGTGCAGTGTCCCATCAGTGCAGCGTTCCATCAGTGCAGCGTTCCATCAGTGCAGCGTCCCATCAGTGCAGCGTTCCATCAGTGCAGCGTCCCATCAGTGCAGCGTCTCATCAGTGCAGCGTTCCATCAGTGCAGCGTCCCATCAGTGCAGTGTCCCATCAGTGCAGTATCCCATCAGTGCAGCGTCTCATCAGTGCAGCGTCCCATCAGTGCAGCGTCTCATCAGTGCAGCGTTCCATCAGTGCAGTGTCTCATCAGTGCAGCGTTCCATCAGTGCAGCGTCCCATCAGTGCAGCGTCTCATCAGTGCAGCGTTCCATCAGTGCAGCGTTCCATCAGTGCAGCGTTCCATCAGTGCAGCGTTCCATCAGTGCAGTGTCTCATCAGTGCAGCGTTCCATCAGTGCAGCGTCCCATCAGTGCAGTGTCTCATCACTGCAGCGTTCCATCAGTGCAGCGTTCCATCAGTGCAGCGTTCCATCAGTGCAGTGTCTCATCAGTGCAGCGTCCCATCAGTGCAGTGTCTCATCAGTGCAGCGTTCCATCAGTGCAGCGTCCCATCAGTGCAGTGTCTCATCAGTGCAGCGTTCCATCATTGCAGCGTCTCATCAGTGCAGCGTCCCATCAGTGAAGTGTCTCATCAGTGCAGCGTCCCATCAGTGCAGCGTCCCATCAGTGCAGCGTTCCATCAGTGCAGTGTCTCATCAGTGCAGCGTTCCATCAGTGCAGTGTCTCATCAGTGCAGCGTCCCATCATTGCAGCATCTCATCAGTGCAGTGTCCCATCAGTGCAGCATTCCATCAGTGCAGCGTTCCATCAGTGCAGCGTCCCATCAGTGCAGCGTTCCATCAGTGCAGCGTCCCATCAGTGCAGCGTCCCATCAGTGCAGCGTTCCATCAGTGCAGCGTCCCATCAGTGCAGTGTCCCATCAGTGCAGCGTCCCATCAGTGCAGCGTCTCATCAGTGCAGCGTCCCATCAGTGCAGCGTCTCATCAGTGCAGCGTTCCATCAGTGAAGTGTCTCATCAGTGCAGCGTTCCATCAGTGCAGCGTCCCATCAGTGCAGCGTCTCATCAGTGCAGCGTTCCATCAGTGCAGCGTTCCATCAGTGCAGCGTTCCATCAGTGCAGCGTTCCATCAGTGCAGCGTTCCATCAGTGCAGTGTCTCATCAGTGCAGCGTCCCATCAGTGCAGCGTCAAATCAGTGCAGCGTCAAATCAGTGCAGCGTCCCATCAGTGCAGCGTCTCATCAGTGCAGCGTCCCATCAGTGCAGCGTCCCATCAGTGCAGCGTCCCATCAGTGCAGCGTTCCATCAGTGCAGCGTCTCATCAGTGCAGCGTCTCATCAGTGCAGCATTCCATCAGTGCAGCGTCCCATCAGTGCAGCGTCTCATCAGTGCAGCGTCTCATCAGTGCAGCGTCTCATCAGTGCAGCGTCCCATCAGTGCAGTGTCTCATCAGTGCAGCGTTCCATCAGTGCAGTGTCTCATCAGTGCAGCGTCCCATCAGTGCAGTGTCTCATCAGTGCAACGTCCCATCAGTGCAGCGTCCCATCAGTGCAGCGTCCCATCAGTGCAGCGTCCCATCAGTGCAGTGTCTCATCAGTGCAGCGTCTCATCAGTGCAGCGTCCCATCAGTGCAGCGTTCCATCAGTGCAGTGTCTCATCAGTGCAGCGTCCCATCAGTGCAGCGTCCCATCAGTGCAGCGTCCCATCAGTGCAGCGTTCCATCAGTGCAGTGTCTCATCAGTGCAGCATTCCATCAGTGCAGTGTCTCATCAGTGCAGCGTTCCATCAGTGCAGCGTCCCATCAGTGCAGTGTCTCATCAGTGCAGCGTCCCATCATTGCAGCGTCTCATCAGTGCAGTGTCCCATCAGTGCAGCGTTCCATCAGTGCAGCGTTCCATCAGTGCAGCGTCCCATCAGTGCAGCGTCTCATCAGTGCAGTGTTCCATCAGTTCAGCGTCCCATCAGTGCAGCGTCTCATCAGTGCAGCGTCCCATCAGTGCAGCGTCTCATCAGTGCAGCGTTCCATCAGTGCAGCGTTCCATCAGTGCAGCGTTCCATCAGTGCAGTGTCACATCAGTGCAGCGTCAAATCAGTGCAGCGTCCCATCAGTGCAGCGTCTCATCAGTGCAGCGTCCCATCAGTGCAGCGTCCCATCAGTGCAGCGTCCCATCAGTGCAGCGTTCCATTAGTGCAGCGTCTCATCAGTGCAGCGTCTCATCAGTGCAGCATTCCATCAGTGCAGCGTCCCATCAGTGCAGCGTCTCATCAGTGCAGCGTCTCATCAGTGCAGCGTCTCATCAGTGCAGCGTCTCATCAGTGCAGCGTCTCATCAGTGCAGCGTCTCATCAGTGCAGCGTCCCATCAGCGTCCCATCAGTGCAGCGTCCGAACAGTGCAGCGTCCCATCAGTGCAGCGTCCCATCAGTGCCGCGTCCCATCAGTGCAGCGTCCCATCAGTGCAGCGTCCCATCAGTGCAGCGTCTCATCAGTGCAGCGTCCCATCAGTGCAGCGTCCCATCAGTGCAGCGTCCCATCAGTGCAGCGTCCCATCAGTGCAGCGTCCCATCAGTGCAGCGTCTCATCAGTGCAGCGTCTCATCAGTGCAGCGTCCCATCAGTGCAGCGTCCCATCAGTGCAGCGTCCCATCAGTGCAGCGTCCCATCAGTGCAGCGTCCCATCAGTGCAGCGTCCCATCAGTGCAGCGTTCCATCAGTGAAGCATCTCATCAGTACAGCGTCCCATCAGTGCAGTGTCTCATCAGTGCAGCGTCCCATCAGTGCAGCGTCCCATCAGTGCAGCGTCCCATCAGTACAGCGTTCCATCAGTGAAGCGTCTCATCAGTGCAGCGTCTCATCAGTGCAGCATCTCATCAGTGCAGCGTCTCATCAGTGCAGTGTCTCATCAGTGCAGCGTCCCATCAGTGCAGCGTCTCATCAGTGCAGCGTCCCATCAGTGCAGCGTCCCATCAGTGCAGCGTCCCATCAGAGCAGCGTCCCATCAGTGCAGCGTCCCATCAGTGTAGCGTCCCATCAGTGCTGCGTCCCATCAGAGCAGCGTCCCATCAGAGCAACATCCCATCAGTGCAGCGTCCCATCAGTGCAGCGTCCCATCAGTGCAGCGTCCCATCAGAGCAGCGTCCCATCAGAGCAGCGTCCCATCAGAGCAACATCCCATCAGTGCAGCGTCCCATCAGAGCAGCGTCCCATCAGAGCAACATCCCATCAGTGCAGCGTCCCCTCAGTGCAGCGTCAAATCAGTGCAGCGTCCCATCAGTGCAGCGTCCCATCAGTGCAGCGTCCCATCAGAGCATCGTCCCATCAGTGCAGCGTCCCATCAGTGCAGCGTCCCATCAGTGCAGCGTCCCATCAGTACAGCGTCCCATCAGTGCAGCGTCCCATCAGTGCAGCGTCCCATCAGAGCATCGTCCCATTAGTGCAGCGTCCCATCAGTGCAGCGTCCCATCAGAGCATCGTCCCATCAGAGCATCGTCCCATCAGAGCAGCGTCCCATCAGAGCAGCGTCCCATCAGAGCAGCGTCCAATCAGAGCAGCGTCTCATCAGAGCAGCGTCCCATCACAGCAGCGTCCCATCAGAGCAGCGTCCCATCAGTGCAGCCTCCCATCAGAGCATCGTCCCATCAGAGCGGCGTCCCATCAGAGCAGCGTCCCATCAGAGCAGCGTCCCATCAGAGCAGCGTCGCATCAGAGCAGCGTCCCATCAGAGCAGCGTCCCATCAGAGCAGCGTCCCATCAGTGCAGCGTCCCATCAGTGCAGCGTCCCATCAGTGCAGCGTCTCATCAGTGCAGCGTCCCATCAGTGCAGCGTCTCATCAGTGCAGCATCCCATCAGTTCAGCGTCCCATCAGTGCAGCGTCCCATCAGCGTCCCATCAGTGCAGCGTCCTATCAGTGCAGCGTCCCATCAGTGCAGCGTCCCATCAGTGCAGCGTCCCATCAGTGCAGCGCCCCATCAGTTCAGCGTCCCATCAGTGCAGCGTCCCATCAGTTCAGCGTCTCATCAGTGCAGCGTCCATTCAGCGTCCCATCAGTGCAGCGTCCCATCAGTGCAGCGTCCCATCAGTGCAGCGTCTCATCAGTGCAGCGTCCCATCAGTGCAGCGTCCCATCAGTGCAGCGTCCCATCAGTGCAGCGTCCCATCAGTTCAGCGTCCCATCAGTTCAGCGTCCCATGAGTTCAGCGTCCCATCAGTGCAGCGTCTCATCAGTGCAGCGTCCCATCAGTGCAGCGTCCCATCAGTGCAGCGTCCCATCAGTGCAGCGTCCCATCAGAGCAGCGTCCCATCAGAGCAGCGTCGCATCAGAGCAGCGTCCCATCAGAGCAGCGTCCCATCAGAGCAGCATCCCATCGGAGCAGCGTCCCATCAGTGCAGCGTCCCATCAGAGCATCGTCCCATCAGAGCAGCGTCCCATCAGAGCAGCGTCCCATCAGAGCAGCGTCCAATCAGAGCAGCGTCTCATCAGATCAGCGTCCCATCACAGCAGCGTCCCATCAGAGCATCGTCCCATCAGTGCAGCCTCCCATCAGAGCATCGTCCCATCAGAGCGGCGTCCCATCAGAGCAGCGTCCCATCAGAGCAGCGTCCCATCAGAGCAGCGTGCCATGAGTGCAGCGTCCCATCAGTGCAGCGCCCCATCAGTGCAGCGTCCCATCAGTGCAGCGTCCCATCAGTGCAGCGTCCCATCAGTGCAGCGTCCCATCAGTGCAGCGTCCCATCAGTGCAGCGCCCCATCAGTGCAGCGTCCCATCAGTGCAGCGTCCCATCAGTGCAGCGCCCCATCAGTGCAGCGTCCCATCAGTGCAGCGTCCCATCAGTGCAGCGTCTCATCAGTGCAGCATCTCATCAGTGCAGCATCTCATCAGTGCAGCGTCCCATCAGTGCAGCGTCCCATCAGTGCAGCGTCCCATCAGTGCAGCGTCTCATCAGTGCAGCATCTCATCAGTGCAGCGTCTCATCAGTGCAGCGTCTCATCAGTGCAGCGTCCCATCAGTGCAGCGTCCCATCAGAGCAGCGTCTCATCAGTGCAGTGTCTCAGCAGTGCAGCGTCCCATCAGTGCAGCGTCCCATCAGTGCAGCGTCTCATCGGTGCAGCGTCTCATCAGTGCAGCGTCTCATCGGTGCAGCCTCCCATCAGCGTCCCATTAGCGCAGCGTCCGATCAGTGCAGCGTCCCATCAGTGCAGCGTCCCATCAGTTCAGCGTCCCATCAGCGTCCCATCAGAGCTTAAGAGTACAAGTAGTGTCTCCATAATTCATTACAGAACAAGCACTATAATAGACTCGGGAAGAGTTCCTGAGTGAAGGATTGCGCTGCCTCCTGCAGGATTGCACTGCCTCCTGCAGGATTGCACTGCCTCCTGCAGGGTTGCACTGCCTCCTGCAGGATTGCACTGCCTCCTGCAGGATTGCGCTGCCTCCTGCAGGATTGCACTGCCTCCTGCAGGGTTGCACTGCCTCCTGCAGGATTGCACTGCCTCCTGCAGGATTGCACTGCCTCCTGCAGGGTTGCACTGCCTCCTGCAGGATTGCACTGCCTCCTGCAGGATTGCACTGCCTCCTGCAGGGTTGCACTGCCTCCTGCAGGGTTGCACTGCCTCCTGCAGGGTTGCACTGCCTCCTGCAGGATTGCACTGCCTCCTGCAGGATTGCACTGCCTCCTGCAGGGTTGCACTGCCTCCTGCAGGGTTGCACTGCCTCCTGCAGGATTGCACTGCCTCCTGCAGGGTTGCACTGCCTCCTGCAGGGTTGCACTGCCTCCTGCAGGGTTGCGCTGCCTCCTGCAGGGTTGCACTGCCTCCTGCAGGATTGCACTGCCTCCTGCAGGATTGCACTGCCTCCTGCAGGGTTGCACTGCCTCCTGCAGGATTGCACTGCCTCCTGCAGGGTTGCACTGCCTCCTGCAGGATTGCACTGCCTCCTGCAGGATTGCACTGCCTCCTGCAGGGTTGCACTGCCTCCTGCAGGATTGCACTGCCTCCTGCAGGGTTGCGCTGCCTCCTGCAGGATTGCACTGCCTCCTGCAGGATTGCACTGCCTCCTGCAGGATTGCACTGCCTCCTGCAGGGTTGCACTGCCTCCTGCAGGGTTGCACTGCCTCCTGCAGGATTGCACTGCCTCCTGCAGGGTTGCACTGCCTCCTGCAGGGTTGCACTGCCTCCTGCAGGGTTGCGCTGCCTCCTGCAGGGTTGCACTGCCTCCTGCAGGGTTGCACTGCCTCCTGCAGGGTTGCACTGCCTCCTGCAGGATTGCACTGCCTCCTGCAGGATTGCACTGCCTCCTGCAGGGTTGCACTGCCTCCTGCAGGGTTGCACTGCCTCCTGCAGGGTTGCACTGCCTCCTGCAGGGTTGCACTGCCTCCTGCAGGGTTGCACTGCCTCCTGCAGGATTGCACTGCCTCCTGCAGGATTGCACTGCCTCCTGCAGGATTGCACTGCCTCCTGCAGGATTGCACTGCCTCCTGCAGGATTGCACTGCCTCCTGCAGGATTGCACTGCCTCCTGCAGGATTGCACTGCCTCCTGCAGGACTGCACTGCCTCCTGCAGGATTGCACTGCCTCCTGCAGGATTGCACTGCCTCCTGCAGGATTGCACTGCCTCCTGCAGGATTGCACTGCCTCCTGCAGGATTGCACTGCCTCCTGCAGGATTGCACTGCCTCCTGCAGGATTGCACTGCCTCCTGCAGTATTGCACTGCCTCCTGCAGGATTGCACTGCCTCCTGCAGGATTGCACTGCCTCCTGCAGGATTGCACTGCCTCCTGCAGGATTGCACTGCCTCCTGCAGGATTGCACTGCCTCCTGCAGGATTGCACTGCCTCCTGCAGGATTGCTCTGCCTCCTGCAGGATTGCACTGCCTCCTGCAGGATTGCACTGCTTCCTGCAGGATTGCACTGCCTCCTGCAGAATTGCACTGCCTCCTGCAGGATTGCACTGCTTCCTGCAGGATTGCACTGCCTCCTGCAGAATTGCACTGCCTCCTGCAGGATTGCACTGCCTCCTGCAGGATTGCACTGCTTCCTGCAGGATTGCACTGCCTCCTGCAGGATTGCACTGCCTCCTGCAGGATTGCACTGCCTCCTGCAGAATTGCACTGCCTCCTGCAGAATTGCACTGCCTCCTGCAGGATTGCACTGCCTCCTGCAGGATTGCACTGCCTCCTGCAGGATTGCACTGCCTCCTGCAGGACTGCACTGCCTCCTGCAGTATTGCACTGCCTCCTGCATGATTGCAATGCCTCCTGCAGGATTGCACTGCCTCCTGCAGGATTGCACTGCCTCCTGCAGAATTGCACTGCCTCCTGCAGGATTGCACTGCCTCCTGCAGGATTGCACTGCTTCCTGCAGGATTGCACTGCCTCCTGCAGAATTGCACTGCCTCCTGCAGGATTGCACTGCTTCCTGCAGGATTGCACTGCCTCCTGCAGAATTGCACTGCCTCCTGCAGGATTGCACTGCCTCCTGCAGGATTGCACTGCTTCCTGCAGGATTGCACTGCCTCCTGCAGGATTGCACTGCCTCCTGCAGGATTGCACTGCCTCCTGCAGAATTGCACTGCCTCCTGCAGAATTGCACTGCCTCCTGCAGGATTGCACTGCCTCCTGCAGGATTGCACTGCCTCCTGCAGGATTGCACTGCCTCCTGCAGGATTGCACTGCCTCCTGCAGTATTGCACTGCCTCCTGCATGATTGCACTGCCTCCTGCAGGATTGCACTGCCTCCTGCAGGATTGCACTGCCTCCTGCAGAATTGCACTGCCTCCTGCAGGATTGCACTGCCTCCTGCAGGATTGCACTGCCTCCTGCAGGATTGCACTGCCTCCTGCAGGATTGCACTGCCTCCTGCAGGATTGCACTGCCTCCTGCAGGATTGCACTCCCTCCTGCAGGATTGCACTACCTCCTGCAGGATTGCACTGCCTCCTGCAGGATTGCACTGCCTCCTGCAGGATTGCAACATCACCACTGGGTTGGTAGAGAAACATCTGCAAGAGTTTAATATCTTTATTCCGAAACGTTTCGCCTGCACAGCAGGTTTCTTCAGTCGAGTACAGAAAAGTTGGTAGAAACAGTGCATTATTATTATTATAATCAAGGGGAAGCGCTAAACCCGTAGGATTATGCAGCAGAAACAGTGGAGAAGTGAAGAGAAACAGTGGAGAAGTGAAGAGAAACAGTGGAGAAGTGAAGAGAAACAGTGGAGAAGTGAAGAGAAACAGTGGAGAAGTGAAGAGAAACAGTGGAGAAGTGAAGAGAAACAGTGGAGAAGTGAAGAGAAACAGTGGAGAAGTGAAGAGAAACAGTGGAGAAGTGAAGAGAAACAGTGAAGAAGTGAAGAGAAACAGTGGAGAAGTGAAGAGAAACAGTGAAGAAGTGAAGAGAAACAGTGGAGAAGTGAAGAGAAACAGTGGAGAAGTGAAGAGAAACAGTGGAGAAGTGAAGAGAAACAGTGAAGAAGTGAAGAGAAACAGTGGAGAAGTGAAGAGAAACAGTGGAGAAGTGAAGAGAAACAGTGGAGAAGTGAAGAGAAACAGTGGAGAAGTGAAGAGAAACAGTGGAGAAGTGAAGAGAAACAGTGGAGAAGTGAAGAGAAACAGTGGAGAAGTGAAGAGAAACAGTGGAGAAGTGAAGAGAAACAGTGGAGAAGTGAAGAGAAACAGTGGAGAAGTGAAGAGAAACAGTGGAGAAGTGAAGAGAAACAGTGGAGAAGTGAAGAGAAATACCTAACTATTGCACATGTACTTAAAAAATCGTAATGACACGATTGCAAACAAACCATACCACGGGTGGGGATAGAACCCGCGGTCAGAGAGTCTCAATTGTTTCAGACTATGGAACAATGCTCTTCTCCAGACTGAGGGACTGACCACCTCAAAACTTTAAGGGTGATGGACTGATTACATCGTCTTCAAGTCTCTTCTGCTTCTATCAACTTTTCTGTACTCGACTGAAGAAGCCTACTGTGTAGGCGAAACGTTTCGAAATAAAGATACCTAACTGTTGCATATGTGTCTCACCTAACAACCTGTCGGTATTTTATACCATTTTAATGTTCACGTGTAACTTACCAACCTGACGGTATATTGTACCATTGTAATATTCAACACGACTTAAGTTTTAGTGCGAACAGTGTACGTTCAGTCCCCAGAACTGCATCATTACCACTAGAATGTCACAGTGTACGTTCAGTCCCCAGAACTGCATCATTACCACTAGAATGTCACAGTGTACGTTCAGTCCCCAGAACTGCATCATTTCCACTGGAATGTCACAGTGTACGTTCAGTCCCCACAACTGCATCATTACCACTAGAATGTCACAGTGTACGTTCAGTCCCCAGAACTGCATCATCACCACTAGAATGTCACAGTGTACGTTCAGTCCCCAGAACTGCATCATTACCACTAGAATGTCACAGTGTACGTTCAGTCCCCAGAACTGCATCATTTCCACTGGAATGTCACAGTGTACTTTCAGTCCCCAGAACTGCATCATCTCCACTGGAATGTCACAGTGTACGTTCAGTTCCCAGAACGCATCATCACCACTAGAATGTCACACTGCAAACAGTGTACTTTCAGTCCCCAGAACTGCATCATCTCCACTGGAATGTCACAGTGTACGTTCAGTCCCCAGAACTGCATCATTACCACTAGAAAGTCACAGTGTACGTTCAATCCCCGGAACTGCATCATCACCACTGGAATGTCACAGTGTACGTTCAGTTCCCAGAACTGCATCATCACCACTAGAATGTCACACTGCAAACAGTGTACGTTCAGTCCCCAGAACTGCATCATCACCACTAGAATGTCACACTGCAAACAGTGTACGTTCAGTCCCCAGAACTGCATCATCACCACTAGAATGTCAGAGTGTACGTTCAATCCCCAGAACTGCATCATCTCCACTGGAATGTCACAGTGTACGTTCAGTTCCCAGAACTGCATCATCACCACTAGAATGTCACACTGCAAACAGTGTACGTTCAGTCCCCAGAACTGCATCATCACCACTAGAATGTCACACTGCAAACAGTGTACGTTCAGTCCCCAGAACTGCATCATCACCACTAGAATGTCAGAGTGTACGTTCAATCCCCAGAACTGCATCATCACCACTAGAATGTCACACTGCAAACAGTGTACGTTCAGTCCTCAGAACTGCATCATCACCACTAGAATGTCAGAGCGTACGTTCAATCCCCAGAACTGCATCATCACCACTAGAATGTCACACTGCAAACAGTGTACGTTCAGTCCCCAGAACTGCATCATCACCACTAGAATGTCACACTGCAAACAGTGTACGTTCAGTCCCCAGAACTGCATCATCACCACTAGAATGTCACACTGCAAACAGTGTACGTTCAGTCCCCAGAACTGCATCATCACCACTAGAATGTCAGAGTGTACGTTCAATCCCCAGAACTGCATCATCACCACTAGAACCACAATGTTCACTATATCGTCCAAGCATGGAAGGAGGTAAACATCCGGTACTCTGACCTCATACACTTTACGGTCGTCGGTACACATCCAGAATCCTCCATCATCTTTTAAACAAGGATACGTGTTGAAGAAACCATACCACGGGAGGGATTGAACCCGCGGTCAGAGTCTCAAAACTCCAGATCGTCGCGTTCAATCCCGCCCGTGGTATGGTTTGTTTGCAATCGTGTCATTACGATTTCGTGAGTCATATATGTTGAAGCCCACGGGACTACCAACGTTTCTGTACTCGACTGAAGAAGTCTACTGTGTAGGCGAAACGTTTCGAGACACTTATGCAACGTATGGGAATCTTTATTGAAGAAACGTTTCGCCACACAGTGGCTTCATCAGTCCAACATGAAGCAGAAAGGTGTAAAGAGAGGAGGATTTGTAGACGAGTGGTTCAGATACCCAAGAGTTGCACATGTGTCTTAATTTATCATCATCAAAGAGGGTAGGAGTTTGAGGTAATCATTCCCTCAGCCCGGAATCTGTGTTCAGTCCATCAGTCTTGTAGAAAATACAGCATAGAGCCGGAGAAGTGACTTATATACTGTAGTCAGGTGAGTGGAAGCAGGATGTTAAATTAGACACATGTGCAACCATCCATCTACAGTGGAAGCAGGAGGAGGCGGGGTCACACTGGAATCTTCCACTAGTGTAAGTAACAGGAGGAGGCGGGATCACAGTGGGGCAATCCATTAGTGTAAGTAACAGGAGGAGGCGGGATCACAGTGGGGCAATCCATTAGTGTAAGTAACAGTAGGAGGCAGGATCACAGTGGAACCATCCATTAGTGTAAGTAACAGGAGGAGGCGGGATCACAGTGGAACCATCCATTAGTGTAAGTAACAGGAGGAGGCGGGATCACAGTGGAACCATCCATTAGTGTAAGTAACAGGAGGAGGCGGGATCACAGTGGAACCATCCATTAGTGTAAGTAGGTCTTCGTCCAAAGGTTGGACAGGTACTGAAGAATTCCTTGTATCAAGATCCCATGTTGTTGCAGTGTCTGACAGATGTGATAAATGGTTTTCAAAACCGACAAGTGTCTCAATCTTCAACTTGTCGGTTTTGAAAACCATTCATCACAAAGGTATGACTCGAGGGGCAGATCCGCTTCATTACAAAAGCTGATCCAATGGACAAGTATTGAAGAATTCCTTGTATCAAGATCCCATGTTGTTGCAGTGTCTGACAGATGTGATAAATGGTTTTCAAAACCGACAAGTGTCTCAATCTTCAACTTGTCGGTTTTGAAAACCATTCATCACAAAGGTATGACTCGAGGGGCAGATCCGCTTCATTACAAAAGCTGATCCAATGGACAAGTATTGAAGAATTCCTTGTATCAAGATCCCATGTTGTTGCAGTGTCTGACAGATGTGATAAATGGTTTTCAAAACCGACAAGTATCTTAACCTTTAACTTGTCGGTTTTGAAAACCATTCATCACTCTGTGTTCATCCTCCAGACTTGCTAATTCTTAACCAAGTCTCTGAGTGGAAGCACTCTGCGTCCTACCTTCAGAAACAGCACCTCCCCTATCCGAGTTTTACAGAATGACTTGATAAATTAGACAAGTGTGCAGCACTTGGGTATCTTTATTGTGGAAACGTTTCGCCACACAGTGGCTTCATCAGTCCAATACAAAAAAGAACGGTGAAAATCAGGAGTAGTTTGAGATAATCAGTCCCTCAGCCTGGAGTCCATGTGTTCAGTTCATCAGTCTTGATCTTCACTATTCTTCGTATTGGACTGATGAAACCACTGTGTGGCGAAGCTATTCCAGGAGCTTGACAAATTAATAAAGCTCCTGGAGAGCGAAACATTGCCACAATAAAACGTCGCATTAGTTGCACATTAGCTTCTAACATATTGTCGGTAATTCTACCAACACTAACACAATAAAAATACCCAAGCACATGTGTCATAATTTATCAACTTGTCGGTTCTCTCAGGCATTTATCTACATTTACAGAATAAACACTTTCATGAGGACCTGCCTTGTATGGGCCAGTGGGTCTTTTGCAGTGTTCCTCCATTCTTATGTTGTTTTTATAATTGCAATGTTTCCACCCGAGTTTCCGAGGGCAAACACTGTAGATCCCACCTCCAGAACTATTGAAAATGGTATGAAATACCAGCCCCTCAGCCTAGAGTTGAACTCTTCTCCAGACTGAGGGACTGACTACCTCAAATACTTTTTCTCCGAGGTTGATGGACTGACATCATCTTTAGTTTACTACTACTGCTGCCTCTGTATTTGACTACTGTGACGGCGAAACGTTTCATCAATAATGATACCTAACGGTTGCACATGTGTCTTAATCCTCACCTCCAGAGCTGTAATCCTGTTCATCTTAGAAGGATTTACTTGAGTCAGGTCTCAGGTGCACTACAGCACTATGACTGACGGGCAACTACAGACTCCGCCACATTTATTGTGGCTCACTGACGGGAAGTTACGAGATAGGGCAACTCCATCATCCTGTCCTGCTGTGTACTCACCTGTTTGTGGTTACGGAAACTGAGTCTCAGCTCCTGATCCCGTTGAACATTAAAATGGTATAAAATACCGACAGGTTGTTAGGTAAGACACATATGCAACAGTTAGGTATCTTTATTTCGAAACGTTTCGCCTACACAGTAGGCTTCTTCAGTCGAGTACAGAAAAGTTGATAGAAGCAGAAGAGACTTGAAGACGATGTAATCAGTCCATCACCCTTAAAGTTTTGAGGTGGTCAGTCCCTCAGTCTGGAGAAGAGCTTTGTTCCATAGTCTGAAACAATATGGAGTTGAAGTGACAGGATGGAGCTCCATCCTGTCACTTCATGATTCTGAGGACATGTACATAACCTTCACGACTACGACAACTACTACTACAACTAACCCATCTCTTTGGGAAGGACCTACTTCCACTGGGGAATCCCGCCTACCAGTGACTATGCCCTCGTCTGCTACACCTGACGTTACTATATAAGCGCCAGGCTCCTTGCTTCTGCTTCAGAATCTCCACGACTACGGTGTTCTTCGCACCTACTCCTAGGTTGAGGGACTGTATATAGTCCTACTGTCTTCAAGTTATGTCCTAGAATTTGTATTGATAAAGCCACTGGATGGCGAAACGTCTACAATAAAGATACCCAGATGTTGCACATGTGTCTTAATTTCACCTTGTCGGTATTATATACCATTCTTGCACATTGAAAATTGGGTTGAGCAAATATTCTGTTAGTGGGATGGATTGTGAAGGACCTGCCTAGTATGGCCCAGTAGGCCTACTGCAGTGCTCCTCCTTTCTCATGTTCTTATAAGAACATAGGAAGGAAGATCAGTGCTGCGGGCCCACTGCCTAGGCAAGTCTAACTCACACCCTCCCACAACCATTCAGGTACTTGTTTAACCTATTTTTAAAGCTACACAAGGTGTGAAGGCTTACTCAGCCCTGTAATAACTTCAGACAGTATTACCAAGGCTGGCTCCTCCTCAGGAAAATTAATGAATAGAAAAAGAAATAATAACAGACAAACATAAACACTTTATTATATAGAAAATATAAAATATAAAACACTTAAATATGAAATATTAATCCTACATTAAAGAAAATGAAAAATGAAAAATATAAATCATAACTGAATTCAACGCTAATATAAAACGTGGGTGTCTGGTGTTGGTGACACTGTGTTGTTGAAATCGTAGCCGTTGCTGATGATGGGGGGGGGGTCGCAGGTGTTGGTTACAACCCACCGGTTCGTTCTTCACAGTATATCCGTGAGTATTCTATCCCGATGACAGGAAAGCAGGTTCTTTACCGCTGTAATGATGAGGGGTTACGTCCTGCAATTTCATACAGGTGCACAGGTAATTAAATCCAAAAAGGGGAAGTCTCAGGACGTTAGTCCATCTCCATCAGTTCTACTCGTTGATTGGCAGGTGACCCTCTCTGTCATCCAAGCTGGAAAGATAGACAGGTTACCCACTGCTTAAGAAATCACCCTCCATGATAAGTACAATACCTAAAAGATGTGGTGATTATTACAACAGTCAACTTAGAGCAAGACTGAAAGGACTAAGTTTATTATTGGTCAAAAGTGAAGCTTTCAACCAATAAATCCACTAGAATACAAGGCAGGCATGTACTTACAGTAGTGCTGGGAGCTGTGAGTCTAGTGATTACTGTTTGGACCGGAGCCCCACACGTCACCTTTGGGGGGGGGGGGAAGAAGGAGGGGAAGGGATAGTGGGAGCTTGACTTACCCTACCTTAACAAGAAGCCGGCAATGAAACTATCACTTTCGGGGTGGGGAAAAAAGGTGGGAATAGCGGGAGCTGGACTTACCCTACCTTAACAAGTAGCCGGCAATGAAACTATTGTTACTATATACTCCCTTGCTACTCCTATCTATTGAACTTTTCCCCTCACACAAGGTTTTAGCTTCAATGACGCTACTCGGGAGTTTGTTCCACTCATCCACAACTCTACCACCAAACCAGTGCTTTGCTATAACTTTTCAAAATCTAAAATATTTCCAACTTGAAGCCATTGCTGAGAGTCCTGTCTTGGTTAGATGCTTCTAGCACGTTATTTATATCCCCTCTGTTTATTCCTGTCTTCCATTTATGCACCTCAGTCATATCCCCCCTAATTCTATGCCTTTCCAGAGAGTGCAGATTCAGGGCCCTCAGTCCCTCGCGGGAAATTCTTAGACAACAGGCAATCAGGAACAGGAAGGAGAACCCTCACGAAAAGTGGACAGATCAGGAAGATTCCGAGAGTGAGGCTGAAAAAGGGATAATCAAAAGGGATAATCAAAAGGGATAATCAGGTCAATGCCAGTGCGAGTGGCAGGTGCAGTAGTCAAGATTAAATGTAATAATAGTATACAATATCGACTTGTAAAGTAGAAGGACACAAGTGCAACTAATGTGACATTAGTTGCACTTGTGTCCTTTTACTTTACTTATTGTCGGTAATTCTACCAACTTTATTGCAATATCGTCTTGTTGATAAGTCAGACACATGTCAATAGTTAGGTATCTTTATTCCGAAACGTTTCGCCTACACAGTAGTCTTCTTCAGTCTAGTACATTAGTATTAGAGATGTAGAGATGATGTCATTAGTCCATCAGCCTTGAAGACGGAGTTTTGAGGTGATCAGTCCCTCAGCCTGGAGAAGAGTTTTGCTTCATAGTCTGGAACAGTGAGAGGTTGAAGTGAGAGTCAAAGATGAGGCTCATCCTCACTATACGTCTTCTGACTGAGGAAGCCTACTGTGTAGGCGAGAAGTTTCGGAATAAAGATACCTAACTGTCCTGGAATTTGTATTGATAAAGCCACTGGATGGCGAAACGTCTACAATAAAGATACCCAGAGGTTGCACATGTGTCTTAATTTCATCTTGTCGGTATTGTATACCATTCTTATACATACCTAACTGTTGCACATCGGTCTTACTTATCAAAGAAAGATTTCTGATACATAATTTCAACTCGTGTAATGAAGGGGATCAGTCCCTTGAGTCAGACCTACGTTAAGGTGAGATAAAAATAAATTGTGAAAATGTCAGAACTGTCCTTAATGTGTATCACTTACATGTACATGACCTTGTTCTTACATGTACGTGACTCAAGAAATGTTGCAAATAAACCATACGTGACCTTGTTCTTACATGTACGTGACCACAAATGCAAGTTTTTACAGACGAATCTCCAGCTAGCGTGGCCGTGACGAACTCTAGCTCAAGTCCCTTCACTGCCGTCAACATGACTTAAGAAATCGTAATGACACGATTGCAAATATGTTGACGGCAGTGAAGGGACTTGAGCTAGAGTTCGTCACGGCCACGCTAGCTGGAGATTCGTCTGTAAAAACTTGCATTTGTGGTCACAGAGGTGCCTGTGCTAACCTTCCTATGGTGTAGAAATATACCTAGTTGGATGAATCCTTGTTCTTACTTAATATGGTCATACTTTTCTGTAATTAAGGTGTAAAGAAAGAATATTCAGTATAATGAAAGAATAAGTAATGTATTCTTAGGTAAAAGGTCATAAGAACAGCTAATGTGACCTGGCCTGGAATTTTACGACTCACTCGCCACAAGTTCGATCCCCACCCGTGGTATAGTTTTTTTTACACATGCTTTATGTGATCTCTGGGAAAAATTCTCTGCTCCTGCATAGTGAGATTGACAATCAAAAGATTTTGGCCAACTTCAGCTGGCCAGAATATTTATTTCCATACTGAATACTGTGTTAAGGTGAATGTGTAAATGATCCTTTACAAGCTGGTAACTTACCTATGTTAAGATGGTAAATGTAGGTTCCACTTCTGTTACTATCAGCCTGTCAGTAGTGTTTCTGTGTAGTATACTTAGATAAAAACTGAGACATGTGCAACATCTGGGTATCTTTATTGTAGACGTTTCGCCATCCAGTGGCTTTATCAGTATAGATTCTAGGAGATATTTTGAAGATGAGGTAATCAGTCCCTCAGCCTTAGAGTTGCTGTGAACAGCACCGTAATCGTGAAGATTCTGGAGCATGAAGCGTGAAGACGACCACAGCTGTCGTGAGATGGGGAGGAAAAATGATCAGGAAGGATGGAAATGCTGGAAAAGGATGGGAGGGAGGAGGAGAGGAGGAAAATAGGCAAGTGGCCAAGCCACTTTGTTGCATGTGGTATTGAGGTACTGCAGGCGTAGATGAAGAGGAATGAACGATGTTGGTACTTGGTTCACAAGGAAAGGATGACGAAGGCGGCGGCAGGAGCTGGGAGTGTCAGAAGGCAGCAAGCAGGATGAGTTGTTTCGGTGGTGTAGCAGGGCAGGCTGGATCGTCAGCTAGGCAGTGAATAGTCGCAAGCTGGTTATGCAACTGGGCCATTGAAGAGATTGGTGAACTTCGTTCTTGAGAGATGGTGCACTTTAAAGGAGATTGTTGGATCTGTATCCAGATGGCTGAGGTGGTGGATTATACCGTCTAGCCCAATGGGTCGTTCTGTGGTACAGGTGAACTTTACAGTCCCTTCTTGGAGCCGGTGGACGAGTTCGTGGGCAATCATTGCGTTATTGTGTGGTTTCGTGGTGTAGAAGGAGATACCAGGCGTATTGAGGAATGGTTTTGTCGCAGAGGAAGGTGAGGCCGGTGGTAGATTGGTGTTGGAAGGTGGAGGTGGTCTCTCATTGGCGGGTGTTGGTGGAGGCTCGACGGGCTGCGAAGCCTCTGATTGGTCTGTAGTAGTGGTGGTGGCTTGAGGTGGAGGTGGTCTATCATTGGGGGATTGTGAAGTAGAGCAGGTAGCTTCTGCAGAAATCATATCTTGCAAGTCATCTGGTGCCTCGAAGCTGACGATTTTTGGAATAATCTTCAAAACATCAGCTGAAGCAGGACTAGCTGGGAAGTTGAATGATGGCAGATTGTTGAGGGCAAGAATATCATTCATAGTTGTATTGAAACAACCCGGGTTAGCTGCATTCTGCATGTGTGCATACATCAGGCAGTAGTAGAATTTTGTTAAAATATCGTCTGGTAGAGAAGAGGCTGTGACTGGTGGAGGCTGCTGGGTGGCTTGTAAAATCTTGGTGGTGGTCGTCTGAAGCTTAGCTATAGCAGCATAAGTAGGAGAGTTTCCTGTAGTCTTCTTCAGGTCTTCCTTTAGTTTCTTTGAAAGGATCTCCTTACGAACAGGACATCATTACCTTTGTAAATTGTGAGTTCATTACCTTTGTAAATTGTGAGTTCATTACCTCTGTAACTTGCTCAGCTATCAAAACTTTGGAGTTCAGTCCCTGGACCAATTATGTACCTCTGTAATCTTTTGACTACCGCCCACAGGATGGGTATGGGGTGCATAATAAACATATTAAACTAACTAACGAACAGGACATTTGGCTGCAAGTGTATGGTGGTCACTCTTACAGTTGACGCAGATAGGAGCAGCAGTTGAGGTGCAGGAACGAAAGTCGTGACTTTCAGACCCACAGGTGGAACAGATCTTGTTCTTCGCATGGCATTCAACAGTTGAATGATGGTAGGAGTAGCATATCCAGCAAGTCGTTACATGATTGAAGCGTTCTGGTCAAATTTGACGAGGGTTGATAAAGTAGTAGGATATGGCCAGGCCATCAGACAGTGCTCTGGTCGCCATGGTGACGTCCAGAAACGTTACCTTGAGCATCGAGGAAGCGTTGGGAATCTTCACAACAGAGTCAATCTTGGCCCAGGCGTTAAGATCTTCAATTGATGACTTAATGTCGTCGGGAGACATGTTTGTGATGAGCTTATCAAGGCGTTTCATAAACACTGACCGTTTAACTAGCATGTAAGGTGAGGTAGAGATGGTAAAGCCTCGGTCGTCAGGATCTTCAGCGCAGCAGGCGTGAGTACCTTGTCTGCTTCTTCATCATCAAGAAAGGTGACAAGGAAAGCTTCTTTCAGAGTAGTAATGTTGGAGAACTTAACTCTCAGACTAGACTGGAGAGAGGATGCAAGTTCAAGTTTCGTGGCATCGTTGATGACAGTAGTCTTGAGTTTAATCCTCACACGATGAGACATCGTGGAGATGGTAGAGGTTCCACTCCCCAACGGGGATCGTAAGGAGACTGGTTGAGAAGTGCAGGAGCGTCTGTGACCGTACACGACGAAGTCTACAGAGCGAATCGTGTCTCTAGAATCTGTCTGTATTATTTTCTTCTGGAGCAACTTACGACCAGAGCTTTGGTTAGAAGGGTAAGGAAGAAGGATAGATAAGGATAGAAATATGGGAAAAGGATGGGAGGGGGAACGAGGTAGGATGCAAAAGGGAAGTCGCCCAACCACTTTGTTGCAATATAAAAAGTATGTGTGTAATAACAGAATTGTTGGAAGTGGTTTAACACTTACCCATCAGAGTCACACAGATATAACAGATATTAAGGTGCATGACTCTGAATCCCTAATAGATATACAAGTTGCAATTGTATTTTTTTTTTTGCGATTGCATAAGGAAAATTTTAACGACAAGACAAGGCGATGATTATATAGACAATTCTTGTAAAGTCACTGGGCACGTTGGCTTCTTTCAAGGTGGTGTCCCGCCATAGTAAATGGAATTTATAATAGTAGATGTGAAAGTAGAAGTGCTATATAAGATATCTCCCTAATTAGGGGCGATAATTTTCTTAGTAGATATAGAAGGGTTCTGGTGTTAGCCAATCATCTTCATCTGCAGGGAGGTTGCTCAAGATCATTGGTCGATGGTAATCGTCTTTATGGATGAAGCAACGCAGCCTCTGTGGGAGAGTCATTCTTTGGGTCCCATGAGGAGAATATGACGCAGTTAAGCGTCATATTCTCTCCAGCTTTTTTAATGTTCTTCCCTCTTTTAAACCCCTCTTTCGATCTTATGAGGCTGCTCTTATTGCTACCAGGCGTCGTAAGAATCAGCTTCGCTTCCTACGTGACTGTCTTGCTGAACAAATTCTGCCCACCTTCCTTCTCTCATTTCCTGAAACCCACCCTACTGGGCACTCCCTTTCCTGACCATGTCTGTCTCCTACTTCAACAGCTCATTCTTTCTACTAAGTCACAGGTTGAAGATGCCTTCTTCACTTTCCGTCAACGTTAACGTGCTCTCTTTGCGGCTCTACCATAGGATCTCTGTAGCCTTCTCTCTACCATTGCCTCTGACACTGCTCGCCTGAATACACAAATTCATTCTTCTAAACTACAGAATAAACTTTAACGTCTCATCTCAGCTAGCCCTTGGTCTAAATTCTCCCTCACTGACTGTGTTACTAACTTGTCTTCTGTCTCACTCTCTCAGTATGAGCTTGAACTTCTTGGTTTTGGTCTTTCCTTTGCCACTTCGCCTGCCCCTCGCGCTGGTATTGCCCTGATTACCTCTTTTGATTCTTTTCGTCAGTCTCGCTCCCGTAATCTTCCTGACATGTCCACTTTTCGTGGTGCTCTCCTTCCTGCTCTTGTTAGTCTGTTTTCTAAGAATCACCACCTTCCACGCCGTTACCAACTTGCCATTTCTTCTCTTAAATCCAACACTAACATTGTCATACTATCTTCTGACAAAGGTAATTTGGTAGTTATCCTTGATCGCAAGGATTGCTCTCTGACTCACGTACCTACACTCCTCTCGTCCAACCCTTGATCGCATCAAGAGAACTTTCAACAAGAAACTAAGGACCCTCTCCGACCTCTGTCTGCCTGACTTTGACCTTGTTCAACGGTTTCGTGTCATCTGTCCCTCTCTTCCCTATTTCTATGGCCTTCCCAAAACTCATAAACCTGATATTCCTCTTCGTCCTATCATATCCTCTAGAGGTTCTGTCTCTTATTCTCTTGCTTCTTGGTTGGCCAAAACCCTCACTCCCTTTCTTGGTACTTTTTCTCCTGCCCACCTTCGTCACTCTCAAGACTTCATTCAACGGGTTCGCTCTCTCCCTACCTGTAAGATGCTTAGTCTTGATGTTAAGTCCCTCTTCACCAATGTCCCTCTTGATGATGTCATTGATTTCCTTAGAGAGAAGGCCCATGAAGTGTTTCTTCATCTCCCTATACCTATTGATGTCTTTCTTGATCTGATCCGCCTCTGTGTGGACTCTAATTAATTTTCCTTCCAAGGGAAATATTATTCTCAAACCTTCGGTGTCGCTATGGGCTCTCCTCTCTCTCCTGTCCCTGCTAATCTTTACATGGAATATTTCGAGACTGTTCTTCTTCCTACCCTCGATGTGCAACCTTCACTCTGGCTCCGGTATGTGGATGATATCTTTGCTCTGTGGCCTCATGACTCCAGTCTCTTCCAACCTTTCCTTGCCTCTTCCATTAAGTTTAAAGCTGAATGGGAATCTAATTCCTTGCTTCCTTTCCTTGATGTCCATGTCCACCGCTCAGATACAGGTTTTTTCTTTTCCGTTTACCGAAAACCTATGCACAGTGGCATGTACATTCACTACTTTTCCTATCATGCTTCCCCTGTCAAGAAAAGTGTTCTTATCTCCCTCTTTCTCCGTGCCCTCCGCATCTGTGATCCTCAGTTCCTTCCAGCAGAAATTTCCACTCTTCATAATTCGTTTTCCCGTCTTGGCTACCCTTCCCATTTCATAGACTGCCTTCTCACGTGCTAAACGTAATTTCTTCTCTCCCAAACTCTCTACTCCTGGGAACTCTTCTGTCCTCTGCCTTCCCTACATTTCCGGTCTTTCTAATCTCAACAATTCTCTCCGTCCCTTAGACATCAAGCTTACTTTCCGCCAGACTAACACTCTTCGCACTAATCTCGTTCATACCTCTCCTCCCTCTACAGATGTTCCTGGTGTCTACTCTATTTCTTGCTCCTCCTGTCCTCTTCAGTACTTTGGAGAAACTGGCCGATCTCTTTCTGACAGACTTAGGGAGCACAAAAATAGTGTTAGGCTTGCCGACACTAACAATGCTCTGTTCTGTCACGTCAGAGATCATAGCCATCCTATTGACTGGTCTTCCGCTAAAACTGTCTTCCCTACTTCCAACTCTAACAGTCGCCGTCTAGATGAATCCTCTCTAATACACAACGTTCCTTGTATGAATCTTAGTCCTGGCTTCGTCTCTGTAGATGCCTTCCTTTCCCACTACATTGTAAAATGCTCCAAACTTCAGAACACCCGTGACTTAACCTGATTCCTCATTTTTTCTTTTTCTTCTTCTCCCTCTTCCCCTTTCCTCTTTCCTTCTTTTTTGTCCTCTCGGTTGTCTTTCTTTCTTCTGTCTCGTGATTCTGTTCCTTCATTATTTATTTCATCACTTCCCCTTCACCCACCTCTGTGCACTTGCTCTCACTTTGTGGGCACCTAGCTTCCTTGCAGTACTCCCCTTTCTTTGTATTTGACTGGCTCCTCCTCCTTAATTCCCCACTACTACCACTACCACTACTACTACTACTACTACTACCACTACTACTATTACTACTACTACTACTACCACTACTACTACTACTACTACCACTACTACTATTACTACTACTACTACTACCACTACTACTACTACTACTACTACTACTACTACTACTACTACTACCACTACTACTACTACCACCACTACCTCTTCCTACCTATATATAGCCGTCCTGCTCCAATTCTCGTTCACACACACCAACTCATTCATTGGACACACAGCTCCATCGACGAACGATCTCGCCTCTCTAATTACCCCGTGTTGAGTGTGACTATCCTCAGAGTGGTGGTTACTAAACCTTCGTCTTCACCTTCAGGATTGGTGCGTCGGTGGTTGCCTACCCAAGGGCAGGAAGCCTCCCTCTGCACTCCTGTTGCTATCTGTAGCCTCCACGCTCCAGACTGTACGTGTAGTCTACACGCTATACAGCCAGTGTTGCCTCTCCTCGCCGTTGTCTGAAGTCTCCACGCCTCAGCCTGTATGTGAAGTCTGCTCGCCATTCAGCTAGTGTTGGCTCTCCTCATCGCTCACAGCCAGAGTTGTTCTCTTCACCGAGTGGTGGTTACTGGACCTTCGTCTTCACCATCAGGATTGGTGCGTCGGTGGCTGCCTACCCAAGGGCAGGAAGCCTCCCTCTGCACTCCTGTTGCTGTCTGAAGTCTCCACGCCTCAGCCTGTATGTGAAGTCTGCTCGCCATTCAGCTAGTGTTGGCTCTCCTCATCGCTCACAGCCAGAGTTGCTCTCTTCACCGAGTGGTGGTTACTGGACCTTCGTCTTCACCATCAGGATTGGTGCGTCGGTGGCTGCCTACCCAAGGGCAGGAAGCTTCCCTCTGCACTCCTGTTGCTGTCTGAAGTCTCCACGCCTCAGCCTGTACGTGTGGTCTGCACGCCTTACAGCCAGTTCAGGGCATACAGTGCTCCATCAAGCTACAGCTCACCTCCTCAGTGTCCTGTGCCTCCAGAGACGGACTCCACAAGAAACTTTAAAGTTATAGCCAGGCAAGTACGTGTGTCTACTTCACACGTACTTGCCTAGCCAATTTTTCTCACAGGATTGGCCCCCACATCTAATTTACGATGCCTGCAATGCCTTCCACCTCCTTTCCCCTTACCACTCCTCTACTGCCAACACCTGCCTCTACTCTGTCTACTCCTGCTTCTAAGGCCTACCCTGCCCCCGCCTCTTCCAAGCCCAATTCTTTCTCGCTTAACCTCAAATACTCTAAATCTGATCATGCCACTATCTGTCCTGGAAATTTACTGTACCAGATCACTGGCGCTCCTCAGTATAAAGTCTTTAAAACCAACTCTGGATTCAAACTACTTCTTGACAGACATTCTTACGAAACGTACACCTCAACCGAGACCAGACAAAAACTTCTCAATGCAGGCTTCACTATTATTTGGACTCCTGAGCACCGCGCCAAATGCACAGTGATCGCAAAACACGTAGACTATTCTCTCCTGACTGCCTATGACACAGACAAAGAAGACTTAATCAAAGACATTAGTACTAAGAACAAAGTCTCTGTTGACGATATTTATAGACCTGAAAACTCTACCATCCTCAAAATACGCTGTTCAACTCCTTCTGACGCCTCTACACTCTTCAATCAAGGAATCCTTGCTAAGACCATCCGCATTCCTCCAAACTCCCTCTTCACTCCAAACTTTCACCCCATCACACAATGTCTGAAATGCTACAAATTCGGCCACGACAAAATCTCATGCACTTCCACACAAACCTGCTCCAGATGTTCAGCAACTGGCCACTTCTGGAACACTTGCAACCTCCCCCTTAAATGTTCTAACTGCGGTGGGTCACACACTGCAGTTGCAAATTCCTGCCCTACTAGAAAAGACATTCTCTCCACCCTCAGAGAAAGCCAACCTCCCTCCCTCCCCAACCCCTTCCCTGCACCTCCCCCTCCTACAATACCTTCCACCCCTACCCCCAATGCCTGGGTTACCCCACGCACTTGGTCTACCCCTCCTACTCTACACACTTCAAACACCAACACACAGACTACAATCACCTCTCCTTCTACACCTACACCCACACTAGACTACAAAACTAACTGCCAACTCGCCACTGCTGCCCACTCTGCGATGGTAATCTCTCAAGCCTACCAATCAGACTACTCACATGTCCTTAACCTAATCTTGTCTGCTAACAATCTTCCCTCTTTAATTATCCCTCCTTCCTGCTTCTCTTCTAAGCCCCCTACAACCTCTACCTCCTCCCTCTCTCCCACCCCCCCACTTCCTACACCCACCAGCTCTCCTCCCCCCCTACCCCTCTTCACTACTTCCACCCCTCCCACCAACACCCCTACTGCTGCTGCTACGACCACCCCTCCCCCGACCTCCTTACCCACTTCCTCTTCCCCAACCAAAGCTTCCGCTTCCTTACCCAGTACCATAGCTTCCACTTCCTCATCCCCTACCAAAGCTTCCACTTCCTCTGCATCTACCTTCGCCCACTCCTCCACCACAACCAAAACTTCATCCAGGTCCAACTCCACCTCCTCCAGACAAAATCCACTCAAACCCAAACCTGCCCCAACTTCTGACAGACATACAAAAGAACATAAAAACAGATCCATCTCTTCCTCCCCCTCCAGGAAACGGGTCCGTAACACCTACAAACTCGCATCCACTGATGGCACCACTATCACGGGTTTTAATCCAAACTCCTCCGACATTAACTTTGCTATGACGAAACCATTAAATCATGTTTAAAGTGATTCAGTTCAACGTACGTTCTTACTTTACTATTAGACACCTACTGGCCGAGCTCCTTGAAGCAGAGAGACCAGATATTGTTTTGCTAAACAGTACCTGCCTCAAAGCCCCTCAACGTATCCGCCATTATGGTTATACTGCACTACAGTCCCCCTATGATCCCCACGATGGGGTTGCCATCCTTGTCAAATCCAACATAAAACACGAATCTCTCCCAATCCCTTTTATTCACCAACACTGTCTTGCAGTCAGAATACACACCCACCTTGGCCCCTTTATCTTTTTCACCACCTATGCTCGCCCAAACACTATTCTCAACATACACGACCTTTCCTTAGTCTTCAACTACACCAACACACCAACATACCTACTAGCTGACATGAATGCCAAACACACCGCCTTTCATCACACCAGTAACAACCAACTTGGTCACCAATTACTCAACTTCACTAACCATAAACACCTAATTCATCTCGGCCCAGACTTCAATACCTTCTTCAATCACACGGGCCAAGGCAAACCAGACATCATTCTGGCAAACCGAGCCAGTTCTCTATTTCAACACTACATCTCACCTGGCCCTATTACAGGCTCTGATCACATCCCAGTCATCTTGCACATCTCCTCCAACCCTATCCTCATTCCAACCACACCTTCCTTCTCCTACAAGAACGCTGACTGGGATGCTTTCAAACAACACATAGACAATATTAACCTCACCTATGACTATAACAACAAACCTATCTCTGACATCGATACTCAACTTGATCTCATCCAGGACACCATTACACAAGCAGCCAACATCGCAATACCAAAGAAAACTCACACCACTCGTTATTCCTTCAAACCGTCACTCAGAACAAGAAGACTAATTATCTGCTACCACAACCGCTTCCTCTACAACACACACAGATTTAATCAAGTTCGATTAGATCTCACTTACCTTAGAAACAACATTCTACACAGTCTAGACCAAGACCACAACAATCACTGGTCACAACTCATACAACAAGCTGACAAACAGCGTATTAAAAACACTAAAGCCTTCTGGAACTTTATCAAAAAAATAAGAGGCACTACTCCCACCAACAAATTCAAACACATCACCCACAACAACACACACATCTCAGACCCGCAGGCTGCTACCAACATCTTCAAACACATCTGGGAGAACATCTTCCACCCTCACCGACCTCACCCTAACGTTATTCAACACATTCAGAACATAGAACATTGGAACACTGCACACACACAAGATACAACACCAGATAGCCACATTCATCTAGACTCTCTTACCTCCTCCCAAGAACTCGACACTCCTTTCACCAACACAGACATTAAAACTCTCCTCAGACACCTTCCTCCCAAGGCTCCTGGCGCCTCTGGCCTAAACCATATTATCCTAAAACACCTTCCTGACTCTATCATTACTGCCTACACAAACCTCCTCAATGCCTCCCTTGCCTCTGGATACTTCCCTTCCCTCTTCAAAGCTGCTACTGCTATCCTCCTTCCTAAACCCAAAAAAGACCACTCTGATCCTAGAAATTATCGCCCTATCAGCCTCCTCGAAACTTTAGGTAAACTCTTTGAAAAACTCATCAACCATCGCCTTCGCAGATACCTGGAACACAACTCTCTACTTTCTGATGGTCAGTTTGGCTTCAGAACACACAGATCCACACAAGATGCCATTAACATCATTCTCAACTACATCCACATAAACACAGAACAAAGAAACAGGACAGCCCTGGTTGCAAAAGACGTTGAAAAAGCTTTTGACACTGTCTGGCACCAAGGGCTCAAGTACAAACTCTGCACTAACTTTAACCTGCCTCTCACTACTCGTAAACTCCTCTGCAACTTCCTAGACGGCCGTACCATGAGAATCAAATTCCAAGGCTGTTACTCTGACTACTTCACACTAAATGCTGGAGTACCCCAGGGATCTGTCCTCTCCCCTACCCTCTACATTTTATACACTAACGACATTCCAACACCTGTATACCAAAACTCCATCACACTAGCCTATGCAGACGACATTACACAACTTATCACTCATGCCAATATAGATACACTCACACACAAAACACAAAATGAGGTCGACAGGATAGCCATCTGGGAACAAAAATGGAGGATCAAAACCAATGCAGCTAAATCCAGCATTACATATTTTAACTACAGAAAACGTGATCCTCCATTACCTGTCGAGCTCAGAACAGCTGACACCCGCACTTACATCCCCATGACACAATCTGTCACTGTCCTTGGCGTTAATCTTGACTACCTTCTACGCTTACACGGACACATTCACTCAAGGCATGCAATAGCTAGTAAGGCCCTTGCGGGCCTCTACAAGCTGAAACATGCCTCTCAACGCACCAAACTACACCTCTACAAATCCCTTATACGTCCTCTGATAACTTACTCTCCTCTAGCCCTCTCTCTTGCAGCAAAAACAAACTTACTTAAACTGCAGCGTGTCCAGAACAAGGCGCTGCGCTGGGTGCTTGATGTCAGATGGGAGGACTTCGCCACATGCGAGTCTCTACATGCCCAGTTAGACATCCCTGCGCTGAATCTGTACTGGAAGACGCTCAGTGACAGACAGATTGACAAACTCGTGACACGACATGACTACTGGACCTCTCTCCTTGACGAAGACATTCGCAGACCCACAAACCAACACAACCTTTTCTACTCCTTGCATGATCCTGCTCCTAACCCTATTTACAAATAACCTTGGATTCTCCGAGAGGTACCTTCTATGACAGGTACCATTCTCTGATCCACGTTCGCCTTACCCTTTGGGTTAAGACATGGCTCAGTTCTACACTCCTCTCTAGCTCTAAACGTCGCATGTCCCTTCCTTCCCGCTCACCCCACCGGAGTCCCAACAGAAGAGCCTGAATTTCTCTTCTCAATATCTGTCCCACGATCGCCTCGCTGCTGGGTTAAGCCCTGGCTCTATTTCTACGACTAAGAACACTCCTCTCCAGCACTGTTCTTCGTCTGTCCCGTCTTCCCCGCTCATCCCATTTGGGATCTTACCTGAACTTTCGTTCGTTCGTTCGTTCGTTCGTTCGTTGGAAGGTGATTTGAGCTGGTTTACCTGCTCCTTGGAGGGACGGCGTGTCTTACTGTTCACATTGATCCATCCTTCCGTATTCTCTGGCTGCATGGTTAGGCTTGTCAGAACTGGATTATTATTATTATTATAATCAAGGGGGAAGCACTAAACCCGGAGGATTATACAGCGCCTGGGGGGGGGATATGTGGAAGGCATTCAGGCTTAATTCGGGGAACTGGAGCACAGATCCAATTCCCTAAATCAAGAGCCCCTCACCAACATCAAGGAACCTTCCTTGAGGGGAGGGAAGGTTCCTTGATGTTGGTGAGGGGCTCTTGATTTAGGGAATTGGATCTGTGCTCCAGTTCCCCGAATTAAGCCTGAATGCCTTCCACATATCCCCCCCCCAGGCGCTGTATAATCCTCCGGGTTTAGCGCTTCCCCCTTGATTATAATAATAATAATAATCCAGTTCTGACAAGCCTAACCATGCGGCCAGAGAATACGGAAGGATGGATCAATGTGAACAGTAAGACACGCCGTCCCTCCAAGGAGCAGGTAAACCAGCTCAAATCACCTTCCAGATTCAAGGTAAAAGCTTATGGGGAACACAAAACCCACTATGGTGTGGTTACACACCTGGAAACACGGCACAAACTGAGGTTCAAGATATGGTTCAACCTGAGGGGAGAACCAATACTGACTCCTATCAACAGGGAAATGCATATCACCTTGAAGAAAGTCTTGGAGACAGACCGCTCCTTCACCCTGGAGGAACTGGATTCTCGGCAGAAGGTCACCAAGGGTGTAGTGATGCGATACCCGCTGATGATGCCCATCGAGGCAGTAGCAGCTCATCCCAGTGTCGTGTCAGTTCAGCGTCTCAAGGCAAAATCGGCAGGCAACGCACCAACCCGGCAAGTCCTCATTCAGCATGTAGGACCGCTGCCATCCCAGCTGGACCTCGGTTCTTGGGGCAGATACGATGTCAGGACCTTCACGGCAGAACCAGTTCGCTGTTTTAAGTGCCAGCGTTACGGACACCTGGGTGCACTCTGTCCGAACAGAGTAATCTGCAGTGTCTGCAGCCAGCCCCACCCTACCGAGGAATGCATCACCAAGCTGAAGAATGCATCGCCACCCACTCCACGATGCCCGAATTGCAGGCAGAAACACCATGCCTGGAACCCTCCATGCCCTGAGAGGCTCACTAGAATTCGTGAGGCCTGGAAGGCACCAACGACGAGACAGCAGGCTAGGGCAGAGCATCACCCATCAGGTGGCCCGGTGGCCTGGTGGCTAAAGCTCCGGCTTCACACACGGAGGGCCCGGGTTCGATTCCCGGCGGGTGGAAACATTTCGACACGTTTCCTTACACCTGTTGTCCTGTTTACCTAGCAGCAAATAGGTACCTGGGTGTTAGTCGACTGGTGTGGGTCGCATCCTGGGGGACAAGATTAAGGACCCCAATGGAAATAAGTTAGACAGTCCTCGATGACGCACTGACTTTCTTGGGTTATCCTGGGTGGCTAACCCTCCGTGGTTAAAAATCCGAACGAAATCTTATCTTATCTTATCTTACCCTCAGCAGACGATGGGTGTAGAGAATCCTGAGATACTGCAGAACTCTCATCAGGCAACCCAACTCAATGCCCAGGAATTTCCGACCCTTGAAGACTCAACCAGGCGTCATGAACAGGAGCATCTTCCCCCACTACCGCAACGAAGAAACAAAAACATGAGGAATAGGCGGCGCCAACAGGAAACATCTGGGCAACGCAATCAGCAGACGGCACTACACGAGCCCCCACCGGCCTCCTTGCCAGGCACAGCCACTATGCAGGCTGTGGCTGCACCTCACCAGCAGATGCCGGTTACACAACTTGGCATACAGCAACAGGCCACGGTGTGCACAGTGAAGAAATACAACCCTCAGCAGTCCCCACAGATTACAACAGCCCAGATAATATTCACTGTTTCGAACCCACCGACAACGCAGGCCCCCAACAGAGAGGATCTCTTAACACTCATCAAGGCATTCACAGATATTATCTGCAACATAATCACCTCCACAGAACAACAGAGCATGTTCCGGCAGATGGTCAGCACACTCCTGAGGGTGTGCTTACTGAAAGAGCAGGAAACAGTGGATGCCATGAATCTGCAGATTATCAGAGCGGACAGAGCCCAGTCCCCAGCTCAGGAAACAGCTGAGATGGAGTAACCTCAGTCGCTTATGAGGCACACTAGCTGAACTGTCCGGAACAGTGTTTGAGCAGCATATGCTGCAACAGTGAGGAATCAATTCTCCTTCAGGAGCCAGAGACGGGTCATCTCAAGATTAAGACCCATACCAGGACCCTGATCTTGGCGAACATTATACATACATATACATACAATTCTCGTTAGTGTGACTTTGTAAATGGTCCAAGTCGGACCGAAACGTCGTCGTAAGCTTCTCTCTTTTATGTGCGGGTTATTTGTGTATCGTTCCAGCCACGGTATTGTGCCTTTTTTTGTTATTAATGATATAGTCGGTAGTATTTTCAACTTGGGGAAGATGTTCTCTATCTGGTATGTAGAGTTCTTGCATTGCATAGAGTTGCCTCTTTTTCAGCATATCAATGCGTACATTTAAGGCAGTAATATCCTGTTGTATGTGTAAATCTGCCATTTTGATTCTGTCTCTCCTCCTGGTACCCGTAATAAAGCGGAGAGCTTTATTACGGGTACAACTGTTGTAACCGTAGCATGTTGATCTTTGTTGTTAATGACATTGGGACACATGGGTATTCAAGTATAGGTCTTATCATCATTTTATACAGATGTTTTTTGGCATGTGGAGGAGCTTGATTGAATCTACAGAGACTGCTAAGACCGGCTTTGGCTATATTGATCTTTTTATCTACATGAGATGTTGAGTGGAGCAGCCTGTCTATTTCATATCCCAAGATCTTGTTAGGGTTTCTAATGGCTACGGGTGTACCTCTGATGGAGATACCCCCTTTATCTTCGATGGTTGATGCAAAACATCCTATCGTGCTAACAAGGACCTTGTCAGGATTAGTCGTAATTCTCCATTTCTTTTCCCAATTAGATGTTCGACGAAGTTCAATATTCATTTTTTCTATGACTCTCTCATACTTGTATTTTCCTGATACCGGAGTTGATGAGACGACATGAATAACATCATCTGCAAATTGCGTTATAATTGTATCATTAAACTCTGGTTGAGGAAGGTCATTCACATAAATGTTAAACAGAAGTGGACTAAGACAAGAACCTTGTGGGACACCAGCCGTCGGTATAAAAGGTTCTGTCGACTTGCCATGAAAGGTGGGAATGATTTTTCTTTGAGTTAAGAAATTATAAACTAGAACTTATGAGCGTGTCAGCGTGCCTCGTTGTGCTCCTGGTTTTCTCGTGTTTTCACGGTCGCTCTTACGTGCTAGAACTTTATTTTGTGTCATCAATCCTATACGATACATCCCTCTAGCGCCTGGAACCAATCTTGGGCGGAAAACATTATATACTGAGTAAAAAAAGGAGAATTAGTGTGCACTTCCTAGCAGAGTTTACTGCCAGAGGGGAATCAGGCCTGTGTCCCGTGTGAAAAAAATAATAATAATTGAACTTTTCATGTCAGAGGAAAGAAAGTCTCCCTGATAACATTGAGTATACATAGTGTATAGTGTATACTACAGTGGCTCCCTAGTATATTGATGATAAAGGCTAAAGTGTCATTTGAAAACAGGTGAATTTGTAAATGAAGTGATAAGCCTATAGAGGCAGGTGCCAGAAGTTGCCAGAAACTTACCACAGGTCAGCTGTTTTTAATAATCTTCCTGGCCTGCTAGTGTACTCGCATATAATCTAGTGATACCAGTGAATAGCAGAATACAGTGTTGTAGTAGCAACTAACCAGTATTATAATGGTACTTAGTGGAGTGGAGTGACTTTCATTAGTTTCTTTTCTTGAAATACGAGACGTTACTGTGAATTTCATATAACCTGTAGTTACCAGCGGTCGCAATATACACAACGAGAAGCAAGTATTACTACAGAAAAAGCGCCCTTCCTCCAAAATTTGCACCAGTCAACTATAGTGATAATATAGCATTTATTGTGGTGGAGACGGATAAAAAAAAAAAAAAAAAATAGAAAAGCCAGATACAGCGATTGATAAACAAGGAGGTGACCGTTCGTCATTGTAGGAGCTGCCAGTAATCACCGGCTCTTCAACACGCAAGTTATACTTTTGTATCAGTCAAATCACATATTACTCGGGTAGATAATTTCCAGTAGATCCTTCATGTGTTAGCTCAAATCACCGACCAGTATGTTTTAAATAAGTGACCCACTGATCAGAGCAGATCGACTGGTCCGGACCCTTGACTGGTCCGAACCCTTGACTGGTCCGAACCCGGGACTGGTCCGAACCCTTGACTGGTCCGAACCCTGGACTGGTTTCAAACGGTTTCGTTGTGCACCACCTAGCAGGTTATTAATAGAATATTCAAGAGGTTGCTAGTAGAATTGCAGTAAATCAACCATTCAAATCATTATGAAGCTGTGTGTAGTCTGTGGTCAGTCAAACAAACTGGCTTCCACATGCATAAATTGTCATTTCTGTGGAAATTGGTGTCACGCCCCTTGTGCAGATATCCAAGAACTAGCTACAAGCAGTATTAAAACAGGGAAGTGTTTTTGGGTATGCCCAAATGAGATAAATCTGTGGACTAAAATCACAAGGGTATTAAAAGAGGTCAACATCAAAGCTGCTTTCATAGAAAACCTGGAAGCTTTCTACAACAGATGGGAACATAAAAAGTCCGGGCTGAATGGTACTGCCCTTGATACTGGCCATGTAGTCAGAAACTGTAAGGCTGGAGATGATGTCCTGGTAGTCAGTAAATGGGGGGCTGATAGTGCTGTCCTGGGAGACAGTAATGGGGAAGCTGGAGGTGCTGTCCTGGGAGACAGTAATGGTGAAGCTGGAGGTGCTGTCCTGGGAGACAGTAATGGTGAAGCTGGAGATGCTGTCCTGGGAGACAGTAATGGGGAAGCTGGAGATGCTGTCCTGGGAGACAGTAATGGTGAAGCTGGAGATTTTGTCCAGGTAGTCGGGAATTATACGCAGGAAGGAATACATATAAATGACCCCATAGGGGACAGGAGCCATAGTAGGGAAACAAGTGTAGTCAAAGATAAGATAAAACCAATATTGCAAACTAGAAATACCGCAAGAAATAGCAAACAAGAGGACTCCACTAGCAATAGTGAGGATATATTACCAAAAACAAATGGTGGGAGCTCCATTGTTGGTGCTAGGGAGGATAGAAGTAAGACAGGGAAACATGCACCAACAGGGAATACAGTCACAGAAACCCAAGGCAAACGGAAACCAAGCCTGTGCACATACTATGCACTCGGTATCTGCTGGCATGGGAAATCTGGAAAAACAGATGGGACGTGCAACTATGACCACCCTAGGAAATGCCATGCCCATATGACAACAGGAAAATGCAAACTCCCTTCCTGTAAGTGTGACCATGGCGTAATAGCGCACAAAATGCGTGCTAAAGGAATAACAGGAAAAGTCGGTCGATGGATCTATAATTTCCTCACTAACAGAACACAGAGAGTAGTCGTCAACAGAGTAAAGTCCGAGGCAGCTACGGTGAAAAGCTCTGTTCCACAAGGCACAGTACTCGCTCCCATCTTGTTCCTCATCCTTATATCCGACATAGACAAGGATGTCAGCCACAGCACCGTGTCTTCCTTTGCAGATGACACCCGAATCTGCATGACAGTGTCTTCCATTGCAGACACTGCAAAGCTCCAGGCAGACATCAACCAAATCTTTCAGTGGGCTGCAGAAAACAATATGAAGTTCAACGATGAGAAATTTCAATTACTCAGATATGGTAAACATGAGGAAATTAAATCTTCATCAGAGTACAAAACAAATTCTGGCCACAAAATAGAGCGAAACACCAACGTCAAAGACCTGGGAGTGATCATGTCGGAGGATCTCACCTTCAAGGACCATAACATTGTATCAATCGCATCTGCTAGAAAAATGACAGGATGGATAATGAGAACCTTCAAAACTAGGGAGGCCAAGCCCATGATGACACTCTTCAGGTCACTTGTTCTATCTAGGCTGGAATATTGCTGCACACTAACAGCACCTTTCAAGGCAGGTGAAATTGCCGACCTAGAAAATGTACAGAGAACTTTCACGGCGCGCATAACGGAGATAAAACACCTCAATTACTGGGAGCGCTTGAGGTTCCTAAACCTGTATTCCCTGGAACGCAGGAGGGAGAGATACATGATTATATACACCTGGAAAATCCTAGAGGGACTAGTACCGAACTTGCACACGAAAATCACTCATTACGAAAGCAAAAGACTTGGCAGACGATGCACCATCCCCCCAATGAAAAGCAGGGGTGTCACTAGCACGTTGAGACCATACAATAAGTGTCAGGGGCCCGAGACTGTTTAACTGCCGCCCAGCACACATAAGGGGGATTACCAACAGACCCCTGGCAGTCTTCAAGCTGGCACTGGACAAGCACCTAAAGTCAGTTCCGGATCAGCCGGGCTGTGGCTCGTATGTTGGTTTGCGTGCAGCCAGCAGCAACAGCCTGGTTGATCAGGCTCTGATCCACCAGGAGGCCTGGTCTCAGACCGGGCCGCGGGGGCGTTGACCCCCGGAACTCTCTCCAGGTAAACTCTCCAGGTAAACTCTGAGAAAAGTCCAGTTATGGTCTGGTAGGTCAATAAGTTTGTATATAAGACCATCATGCCATAAGCTATCAAAAGCTTTATGAACATCTCTGGTGGCAATTAAGGCAAGATTGCTCTGATGTTTTAGACTTGCTACAGTGTCAAAAATAATATTTATTGCATGATTGGAACCTCTATGTGTTCTAAAGTCAAATTGTTTTTCAGTAAACAAGTGATTAAACTCCATATAGTAGTTCAGTCTGTTGGAAATGACTTTCTCAAGAACTTTTCCAGTGACTTCAAGTAAAGATATAGGTCTATAGTTCCCAGGTTGGTGGATGTCTTTATTGGGCCTAGCAAGAAAGATCATCCTAGCAGTCTTAAAAACAACTGGAAAATGTCCTGAGGCCAAGATGGCATTAAAGATATTAACCAAAGACTGTTTACAATTTCTGGGTAGGAACTTTATTTGTTTCATTGTTATTCCAGAGAGGCCAGGGGCTCTATTTCTCATTCTTCCAATAACCTGACTTATCTCTAGTAATGTAATAGGTCTAGTAAGCGGGTGGGTATCTTCAAGAGTTGAAGTATCGATGGTAGGTAGTGGTTGTAGATCATCCAAGTTCTCATCTCTCCATTCGTTTACCAACTGATAGTGATTATTGTTAAATTGGCGACTGTTATTGTGGGAGAGAATTTTCTCCCATATATCACCCATCAGATTAGCCTGGTCCTGTGGATCGTCAAGTTTAATTTCAACATCCTCGTCATCATCATCAGTGAAGGTATGAATTAGGTAACTAGGAGCCTTGTGGTTTGCACCTAAAAGTTGCCGAATCTTGCTCCAAAATTTTTTAGGTTGACCTTTATACTGGTTAGCTTGGAGAACTAGAAATCTCCATAAGTCACGTTTGTGATGATTAATCATGGTAATTAAGTCTTGCCTCAACCTATGCAGTGCAGCTTCTGGTGGTTGTTGCGTTTGAAGATGCCTTCGACATTCTGTTTGATAATTTCTCAAAGCGTCTTTAATTTCCCTCGTAGGTTTATATTGTTGGTAGATGTTTGTGGAAGCTAATTGACAGGTTGCATAAGTAGCATCAAGTATTCGATTGTGAAGGGACCTGATCTCGTCGTCAATTGCAGTGGAAGGTAGATTTTCCAATGACACAATTTCATCGTCACCCAGAAATGCCCTGAAGGGGTCAAATCCTAGGGTGTTGAGGTTGGATTTAGGAGTTACAGGTATTCTAAATGGAGAAGTTTGTAGTTGTATTAAAACAGGGATATGGTCAGAACCTACGTTTCCACCAAGAGAGATACGACAATGAAAGAGGTCACAGTCTCTGTTTGTCAGGACTATATCTGGTGTCCCTGGATGAGGACCAATATACGATTATTGGGCCTTGAAATGACAAGTTTCTGGCTGTCATAATATTAAATAGTTGTTTTCCTTTCAAGTCGCCCAGTGGAATACCAGCTCCACAGTTGAAGAGGGCAGGGTGATGAACATTAAAATCTCCCGCTAGAATTGTTGGAATATTTCTGCTTAATATCCTATGTTGAGGAATTGACTCTATATATGGTTGTCTCGGGGGAAAATATCCAGTTCTTATCAACAGTTGGCCATGAGACGTCGTCAGTTCTATTGCAAGAATGTTATTTTCATCAATGTGAATATTTCGAAACACATAGCCTAATTTAACTAAGATGGCTACGCCACTATAGGGTCCTCTCGATTTCTCCACAGTAGAGTAACCACGTAATTTAATATGTTGATCAACTCTTGCAGCTGTCTCATTCAAGAGTATAACATCGGGATTGTAATTATGTAGTTCAACCTCAAGGAGGTAACGGTTATTAAAGAAATGTTGAACATTAAGTTGGAAAATTGTAATCCCCATTATTTCTTGCACTTCGCACGTGTACTGCGGTCTGAACGTCTGCAAGTAATGTCTTGTTTGTAATACACACTCTCCCTACTAGACTCGTCAAGGGGAGGAGGGAAATTCTGAGTAGCTGCTTGTGTACTAACAATGTCACCATCCTCACTAGAGTTGGTAATATTAACAGAAACATTAGTCATCATCAGATAAATGAGGTGTGATATTCCCAGTTACAGGAAGCAGAGGTACATGAGTGTCAAAGGGAGACCGTGGAGGCTCCAAGGGAGACCGTGGAGACTCCAAGGGAGACCGTGGAGACTCCAAGGGAGACTGTGGAGGCTCCAAGGGAAAATTTGGTAGGCCAGGTGAATTACCCTGGGAAAGTTCCTGTTCTTGTTCAACAGGATCGACTGCAATAGCGGAAGAGTAAGCATCAATCTCTGGGGCATGGTTAGGGTCAGGTATTGACTCATCGGGCTGAGGGGAGTTGACAACCTCGGTATGCGAGGCGGGTGATCCCTGAACAAGGGATGAATTAGGCGTATTTGTAGAGGTTGAGTAGGGCACATACTTCCTGTCTTGAGGGGGCTGGGCCATAATAACCTTAACATTATCTGGGATAGTAATGGGACTGATCCCATTAGCCCTTAACAAATCATTGAAAAAATTAGAGCAGAGTTGAATGTCACCACCTGCTATGTCCTTGGTCATCATATACATTAGTTGAGCTCTCGTCATATCCCCGGCTGAGGATCCCTGAGACATGGGAGATGAGGATGAACCTTGTTGTTGCGTTTGTGTATGTTGTAGGTGAGGATTAGATTGGGGCACTCCAGGAGGGGCATTATTATTATAATAAAAAAGAAGCGCTAAGCCACAAGGGCTATGCAGCGCTGCAGGGTAGGGAAGGAAGCGAGGGTATTGGGCGGTAGAAGGGAGGAGGGATGATCAGTAGGTTACAGAAAATCCAGGAGGGGCAGAAGTCCAAACATTGGAACCGGTGGAAGAGGCCTGAGGAGTCCCACTAGATCCAGGCAGAGCTGGGAAAGAATCCTGGAACATTGTTGGAGGTGCCTGGGGAGTGATCTTGGAAGAATTGGATAGTTCTTGGCTTGTAGAATTTTCTGTATTACCTTTTTCTTCTCAGGACAGATAGGAGAAACATAGAGTTTTCCATTGCAGAGGACAAACTTGGGCTTAGTTTTGTTATGGAAATCTCAAAAATAATGCTCACCAGAGCATATGCTGCAAATCAGTGATTGGCTACTGCATTTGTTGATGGTCTGGCCAAATGCATAACATTTAAAACATTGTGTAACACTGACAAACCATTCAAGAGAGATCTGGTCAGGTGTACATCTGGTGCCAAAACATTTGAAGCCATTTTGACACACTAGTTTGGCTGCTTCAGGTGTCTTAAGTATTAACTTTAATGTTACCTGGTTGTTGCCAGGTTTAGAGAATTTATATGCTTGGACAGCCTGAAATTCAGAATCCTCCTGATTGATGTATACAATAAGTTCCTCCACTGAGGTGTCTCTCATGAAACTGTTAATTCTGACCACAAACACAGTTCGTTGGGCTTGATAGCTTTCAGGTGCAATTGGGACGATACCAAAAGTCTTAAACTTACCAAGAACGTCCTGCTTAAGCAGTTGGAGTAACTCTTCTTCAGAAGAGAGAAGAAGTGCTGCTCCAGCGTGGGTTAGACAAACATCCATTGGAGCAACAGTTGAATTAGAACAAATACATTCGAGAATTTCTTCTCAGACTTTTGATTGTTATCAACACGTATTGGTACTCGTATCCGCGCCATGATATCCAGGAAGGTACATCTGACACAGAAGTTGCTTTAACAAAAAGAGTTTCCTTAGTGATTGCCCTAAACATCCTAAGTCAGCTGACTTATGAAGGTCAGCTCCTAAGATAGCCTACCCTCGAGCGGTGAGGGGGACAGGGCCCCTAAGGTAGCCTACCCTCGAGCGGTGAGGGGGACAGGGCCCCTAAGGTAGCCTACCCTCGAGCGGTGAGGGGGACAGGGCCCCTAAGGGGGCTGTAGGGCAAATTTCCGCGCGCGCTCAACCAAAAATCGAAAAATTATGGAAATTGAGTTATATATACCGAAAAATAGCTTAACTCTTTGGCAATCAATGTTCTACGACGTTTCTACAAGAAATTATAGTCATTTATATCAGCTATGGTGACGGCGATATGGGTAGCGAGTCTGCTCACAGCCCATATATTTTTTGGAACACTGGGCCATATTCCCGCTCCAGAGAGCCAGGAGAAATCACTTCATTATTACACTTATATCAACTTATATATGAACTCTACGGCTTATTTATCTATCAGAATTGATCTAACATGATATAATAAACACTATAAATAACATACAAACATGTTATATACTCTAGACTGAATAAAATAGGCCAAAATATGGCGAGAGACCATCGGTAATATTTTGATATAAAGGAGTTACTCCTTTCCATGTCGTCTCTGAGTTAGAGAAAACGATGTTTTGAAGAGGATAACTGCACTAGAACATCAGTTTACTAAGAAATACACCCAAACTAACGCGATTTTTTTTTTTTTTTTTTTTTTTTTTTTGAGACGGGGGGCCGGCCGGCGCTCCAGGCCAATATCTCGGAAGTAACTTATTCATCTAATGTACCTATTTCTTCCTTTATTACTTAATTAAATGGAATAATATTCACAGAAATTGTAGAATAATGATTTCTCTAATTTCCTTCAGGCCATTTTTGGAAATATTCCAAATACATTGGGAGTTATGTGGGAGTAAAGGGCAGATTTTTTCCAACATTTCAAGAACTAACAAACTATTTTTTTGTGAAATAAAGATAAGTTATTTTAGAGGAAAGGTCCCTAAGAAAATTCGTATAAGCATTGTTGTCTGGGCACCAAGTGTCCAAACAACCGTAGGTCGTCCCATATAGGACTACCATCCTGCCAAAGGGCATTTTCAGTAAATCAGTCTTTTCTCAGTTGTTGTTTGAGGTATATTTTTGATAAATATGTTCAAGAAAGAGTGAAAACACTTTGTCTTGTGCACCAGAACTGGAAAAAATCGGACGGTAAACAAAAGAGCTACAAATTTTGCCCGACGGCCCCCTAAGAGCCTAGAGTGGTGAGGGGGACAGGGCTAAGATAGCCTACCCTCGAGTGGTGAGGGGGACAGGGCCCCTAAGATAGCCTACCCTCTCGAGTAGGTGAGGGGGACAGGGCCCCCTAAGATAGGGCCCCTACCTACCCTCGAGTGGTGAGGGGGACAGGGCCCCTAAGGTAGCCTACCCTCGAGTGGTGAAGGGAACAGGGCCCCTAAGATAGCCTACCCTCGAGTGGTGAGGGGGACAGGGCCCCTAAGATAGCCCCCTAAGATAGCCTACCCTCGAGTGGTGAGGGGGACCCCTAAGATAGCCTACCCTCGAGTGGGGAGGGGGACAGGGCCCCTAAGATAACCTACCCTCGAGTGGTGAGGGGGAAAGGGCCCCCCTAAGATAGCCTACCCTCGAGTGGTGAGGGGGAAAGGGCCCCTAAGATAGCCTACCCTCGAGTGGTGAGGGGGACAGGGCCCCTAAGATAGCCCTAAGATAGCCTACCCTCGAGTGGTGAGGGGGAAAGGGCCCCTAAGATAGCCTACCCTCGAGTGGTGAGGGGGACACAGGGCCCCTAAGATAGCCTACCCTCGAGTGGTGAGGGGGAAAGGGCCCCTAAGATAGCCTACCCTCGAGTGGTGAGGGGGAAAGGGCCCCTAAGATAGCCTACCCTCGAGCGGTGAGGGGGACAAGGCCCCTAAGGTAGCCTACCCTCGAGCGGTGAGGGGGACAGGGCCCCTAAGATAGCCTACCCTCGAGCGGTGAGGGGGACAGGGCCCCTAAGATAGCCTACCCTCGAGCGGTGAGGGGGACAGGGCCCCTAAGATAGCCTACCCTCGAGCGGTGAGGGGGACAGGGCCCCTAAGGTAGCCTACCCTCGAGCGGTGAGGGGGACAGGGCCCCTAAGATAGCCTACCCTCGAGTGGTGAGGGGGACAGGGCCCCTAAGATAGCCTACCCTCGAGTGATAGTACCCTCGAGGGGGGGACAGGGCCCCTAAGATAGCCTACCCTCGAGTAGTGAGGGGAAAGGGCTCCTAAGATAGCATACCCTCGAGTGGTGAGGGGGAAAGGGCCCCTAAGGCAAAAGATCGGCCGGATTTTAAAAAGATAGCCACAAGATAGCGGGCTATCGGATGGTGAAAAAGATGCCTTGTGTTAACTCGCCGAAGCGAAGTTGCCGAAAAAGAAGATAGGAAAGTCAGAAGGAAAAATATGTAAGCAGAGCGTTAGTGTGTGGGCCAGTGTAGATTTTTGTGTGAGGGGAGGATGGGGAAGGATGGGGGGATGGGGGGGCCCCTATGGGGGTGATGGGGGAAGGTTGGGGGATAGGGGGATGGGGGATGGGGGATGGGGAAGAGAGGGGCGAACAAGCAAGCAAGTCACCACCAGTGTAGATGTTTGTGTGAGGGGAGGATAGGGAAGGTTGGAGGATGGGGAAGAGAGGGGCGAACAAGCAAGCAAGTCACCACCAGTGTAGATGTTTGTGTGAGGGGAGGATAGGGAAGGTTGGAGGATGGGGAAGAGAGGGGCGAACAAGCAAGCAAGTCACCACCAGTGTAGATGTTTGTGTGAGGGGAGGATAGGGAAGGTTGGAGGATGGGGAAGAGAGGGGTGAACAAGCAAGCAAGTCACCACCAGTGTAGATGTTTGTGTGAGGGGAGGATAGGGAAGGTTGGAGGATGGGGAAGAGAGGGGTGAACAAGCAAGCAAGTCACCGCCTTGATGGGATGGTGCTGGAAGTGACTGCAAGTATCCAATCTTGCCGTAGTTGACAGACGATAATGAGCACCAGCACATACCCTATATAAATCCTTTATAAATGCTCTGTAATGCCTTGCTCTTGGGTCTAGCTCCGACTCTTTTCCTTTCTCTGTAGCTCTTCTCCTCTCCTTCATCTATTCTTCAACTATCCCCATTTCCTCCTCACCTCTACTGGGTCCTTATCTATGATTCCCTTCTGTTCTGTTACAAAGTCCCTATCTAAGTTCATAGGACAGTATGTCACATCTAAAATTATTATTTTTCTGTGCCCCTCTGAAAATTCTACCCAGACAGACTGTATATGTGTTTTTTTAGTCTTTACGCGAGTTTTTATGCAGCAATTCAAATGCTGTTTGCTATATAGTGCCGCCCCACCTCCCAGTTATTTCTAACAACGTGAAACAATTTAAAACCCTGAATGTGACAGTCAGCAGGCATGGTCTAATTCTTCACAGTAAACCATATATTAGTTATAACAAACACGTCAATGTTACCCAGACTTGCAACTGATCTCAACTCATCCATCTTGTTGCTAGTGCTACGACTATTTGCATAATATGTATTAAGAAGCTCTCTCTTCTTTCTTCCTACCCTGCACCTCCTCGTTGTTTCATTATCTCTATTATTGACCTTATTACCAACATTCACTGATAACCCTACCTCATTCTGCTTATAATTAGTATCCCCAAAACTCATAATATCACTACACTGATAATTCTTAATGCCTACTTCTATTGTACCATATATCATTGTTTTCTCACAAATTCCCATGCCTCAAACTATTCCTAGTTTAAAGTCCCTAATAGCTCCTTCCTCTACTGAGCTAGCTAATGTCCTTATACCAGCCCTAGATAAATTGAATCCTATCCCTAAGTACAACATAAGTGCGAAGGACCTTTATATACTGCAAGAAGATGAGGTGAAACAGTCGTAGGCAGCGTCACTATGGAAAAATCTACAGGTGAAAGTAGGTCATGCCTATAGTTTAGGCAAGTGAAGAATTCCATGTATCAAGATCCCAAGATGTTGTCTGACAGGAACTGAATATAAATGGTCACAAGACCCAATATACAGGCATGGCCTTCTTCCACCAGTGACTTTTTTCCATGTTGACACTGCCTACGACTGCTTCACCTCATCTGCAAATGCCGGACTTTTGTCAAGTTTATTGAATTGAACACATCGACTTCTGGCTGAGGAACTAATTACCTCAAACTCTTTCTCATATACCCCTCAAGGAAAGTTCCTTGATGTTGGTGAGGGGCTCTTGATTTAGGGAATTGGATCTGTGCTCCAGTTCCCCGAATTAAGCCTGAATGCCTTCCACATCCCCCCCCCAGGCGCTGTATAATCTTCCGGGTTTAGCGCTTTCCCCTTAATAATAATAATAATAATAATAATCTTTCCCATATACTACTCACCTCTAAACTAAAAAAGCCACTGGTTGCAAAACATTCACAAAAATAAAGACAATTATGATATAATCCTTAGTGTTCAGTAGTCTGTAAGTCAACAATGTTAAGTTGGTCCATAATGCCCAGGCATAATAGAGGCCCTAATTGCATTGCAACCCATTATTGTAAATATAAAATCTCAATGTAATGTTTGCAAAGACATAAAATAAATAAATAAATAAAATATCCGAGCGTCTCATCTTATGCTCTCCAGGTTAAGTCAGTAGAGATAAATTATGTATCAAGATTTGTGAATTTCCGCAATACACAGGTATTTTTGCCGGTTTTCATGATGGAGTTAACATAGATTTTGACTATATACATGTACTATGCTGATCCTTTTCAAACTTAGATTATCAAACACAAACATTTGTTAACCAATTCTCAAAGTTACTCAGGGAACAAGGTTTGATATCTTCCTAATTCATGTTGTGTAGAATGTAGATCCCATTTAGAGTCAAACCTTCACTCACACGTTTATCCAGCTTGTTACAGAAGGTATCGTTATTTTTGTCATTCCACTGTGAGTCCGGAGTGGAATGACAGATCTGCCATCCTAAGTCACTGTCTGGTCCTGCTGTGGTCTGATGTTAACTGGGAACTTCAGGGAAGGCGCGTTGTGATGGAGAGAAGGAATTTGAGGGAGTGGTAGAGGCCAAGACCGAGAGGAACAGGGCGCTGACAGGTGAGGGAGTGACGAAGGTTGGAGAAAACAGAGACAGATGGAACACGGAGAGGAGATAGAGAACCAGATGTAGAAGGGAGGGAGGAGAGGGGGATGGGAAGGGAAGTACGAAGGTAGGAGAGGATAGGGTAAGGTAGACGTTGGGGAGAGAAGGGAAGAGGGAAGGTAGGAGGAAGGGAAGGACGAAGGTAGAAGAGGATAGGGTAAGGTAGACGTTGGGGAGAGAAGGGAAGAGGGAAGGTAGGAGGAAGGGAAGGACGAAGGTAGGAGAGGATAGGGTAAGGAAGACGTTGGGGAGAGAAGGGAAGAGGGGAGGTAGGAGGAAGGGAAGAACGGAGGTAGGAGAGGATAGGGTAAGGTAAACGTTGGGGAGAGAAGGGAAGAGGGGAGGTAGGAGGAAGGGAAGAACGGAGGTAGGAGAGGATAGGATAAGGTAGACGTTGGGGAGAGAAGGGAAGAGGGGAGGTAGGAGGAAGGGAAGAACGGAGGTAAGAGAGGATAGGATAAGGTAGACGTTGGGGAGGGAAGAGAAGAAGGGAGGTAGGAGGAAGGGAAGGACGGAGGTAGGAGAGGATAGGGTAAGGTAGACGTTGGTGAGAGAAGGGAAGAAGGGAGGTAGGAGGAAGGGAGGTGAGGAAGTAGGGGAGGGAAGGGCGAAAGTAGAAGAGAATAGGGCGAGGTAGACATAGGGGAGAGAAGGTAGGAGGGAGGGAGGGAAGGACAGGACGGAGGGAGGGAAGGGAAGGACGGAGGAAGGGAACGACGGATGGAAGAGAAGGACGGAGGGAAGGAAGGGAAGGATGGAGGGAGGGAAAGGAAGGACAAAGGGAGGGGAGGAGGGAGGGAAGAGAAGGACAGAGGGAGGGAATGGAAGGACGGAGGGAGGTAAGGGAAGGACGGAGGGAGGGAAGAGAAGGAGGGAGTGAGGGAAGAGAAGGTCGGAGGGAGGGAAGAGAAGGAGGGAGTGAGGGAAGAGAAGGTCGGAGGGAGGGAAGAGAAGGAGGGAGTGAGGGAAGAGAAGGTCGGAGGGAGGGGAGGAGGGAGGGAAGAGGACAGAGGGAGGGAATGGAAGGACGAAGGGAGGGGAGGAGGGAGGGGGGAGAAGGTCGGAGGGAGGGAATGGAAGAACGGAGGGAGGGAAGAGGAGGTCGGGGGGAGGGGAGGAGGGAGGGAAGAGAAGGTCTGGGGGAGGGGAAGAGGGAGGGAAGAGAAGGTCGGAGGGAAAGGAGGAGGGAGGGGAGAGAAGGACGGAGGGAGGGAAGAGAAGGACGGAGGGAGGGGAGGAGGGAGGGCAGAGAAGGACGGAGGGAGGGAAGAGAAGGATGGAGGGAGGGAAAAGAAGGACGGAGGGAGGGAAGAGAAGGACAGAGGGAGGGAATGGAAGGGCGGAGGGAGGGGAGGATAGGATTATGAAGAGGAGACAAAGTACGAGAAGGCAGAAATAAACAGAGATAAAAGTATCGGAAGCGGAAGCAGCAGTAGTATCTGCCAATCAAACAGGAGTACTGGGGGAGGAAACACAAGTTCCTGACAAAGAAAAATCCGTATTTGACGAAGAAGCCTGAGTATCCGGGTATGCGACAGCAATATATGCGGTGGAAACTGAAGTTTTTGATGAGGTAGCGGGAGTATCTTGGGACGAACTGAGAATATCTGCTTCTGCGGGAACGTGGAGACAGGCAGAAGTGATGAGGCAGGCGGATGTTTCTGGATGGATCCCATAACTCACTCAGAACCTGGGACAATCCATTAACACTACTGTCAGTGACTACAATCACTTCCGACTTCATGTTAACAGCAGGAAAAGGAACTTGGCGCAACTCCACCAAAAGATTGACGACGGAGACTTCGTGAGCTGCGTCCATCTCAGATGAAGGGGCCTCAACGGCCTGAAGTATGCCACACACAGGGAGAACGTTGGAAGAGTCGATGTACTTGACTTTTTTACAATACTTGAGGGAATTGTAAAGCCAAGTAATCAGTGGGAGAATGGAGGCTGCAATGAGGAGGAGGAGGAGTACCCCAGCGAGGATACCAGCGAGCATATAACCACGGACACTCCAGGGAGAGAAACAGGACAGTTCGCTTCTAGTCTCTGCCATTAACCACTCAGTCCTGAGATAATTCTGCACAAGAGTTATGATGCTGTTGAGAATAGGTATTTTGGCCCATACTGCGTCTGTACTGTCAGTTTGGGCTTCCACAAAGCTTGGAATATTAATATCCAAACCCTAAGATAGTTCTTTCCTGTGGCGGGACCTGATGGCATTAATTAATTCCCATTTTCGAAGACGCGTGTGCTCGTTCAACAGGAACAAAGTTCCATAGAAGATGATCATTAGAAGGAATGTGTAGGCAGCCATGTTGATCACAACTATACTGCGATGAAGCTACTGACTTTTACTTCTGATAATGTTATTTTTTTAGTTTAGTTAACTATTCAACTTTCTTGTGTTGAAGCTGCTGACTTTACTCCTGATAATGTTACTTTTATAATTTAGTTAACTTGGTATTTTCTTGTGATGAATCTACTGACTTTACTCCTGATAATGTATATGTTATAATTTAGTTATGTTATCATGAGTATAAAAAGGGAGGCAGAAGAGAAGGAGGAGGAGGAGAGATCGGGATGAAGAAGAGGTGAAAATACGAACAAGGAAGGAGTGAGTAGTGAAGGAACGATGAGTGACCTGACGCAACTGACAGGCAGTAATAGAGAGTAGAAAACTATTGACGAAGCTCCAGCTCTTGGAGCCGATAATAGTCATAATAGTGGTGATAGTGTGGTGATAATAGTATATTGATTGTAGTGATAGTATAGTGATAGTATAGTGATAGTGTAGTGGTAGTATAGTGATAGTGTAGTGGTAGTGTAGTGTAGTGGTTGTGTAGTGTAGTGGTAGTGTAGTGTAGTGGTAGTATAGTGATAGTGTAGTGGTAGTGTAGTGTAGTGGTTGTGTAGTGTAGTGGTAGTATAGTGTAGTGGTAGTATAGTGATAGTGTAGTGGTAGTATAGTGTAGTGGTAGTATAGTGATAGTGTAGTGGTAGTGTAGTGTAGTGGTAGTGTAGTGTAGTGGTAGTATAGTGTAGTGATAGTATAGTGCAGTGATAGTATAGTGTAGTGATAGTATAGTGTAGTGATAGTATAGTGATAGTGATTCTGCTTTTGACTCTCGCCCTGGCAGGTCATAGCAGCTCTCCTTACTCTGTCTCCCTACGATCCCCGTTGGGGAGGGGAACCTTTACCAGCGTCGTCTTCGCCTTGACTTGCACGATGAGCTACGCAAATCGTGTAAAGATCAAGCCAAAAAGTGGTACCGTTGATGATTCAACGAAGATTGCTCTTGCCACTGTTGTTCAGGGAGCATTGCAAGTGAAATTCAATGCTATTTTGTCACTGAAAGAAGCATTCATTGTTGTGTGTCACGATGATGCTGAAGCAGAGAAGTTACTCACTACAGAAGCCATCACTACTCTTACTGCTCAAGGATTTACTGTTACATCCTCTCCTGCCCTCAGGGCAAGGAAATCAGTATTCCTAAAAAAAACTGGACAAGATTCTGACTTCTCAATCAATTGCTGAACTCAAGTCATCCATTGAAACACAAAATACTTGGGCTATTGTTGACAGCATTACCAAAATCACGAATGCATCGTCTATGCTCAAGGTCACCTTTACCGACGTGAACATGGCTGCCACTGCTCTGAACGAAGGTCTTGCTGTTTACTACTACTACATCAGTCCCACCTACATAGAAGCAGAGAGATACCACTACATCCAACATTGCTGAAACTGCTATTCTTATCTTCACACCACCAAAGCATGTCCAGTAAAAGACAAGAAGTTCTGCACTACATGTGGTAGTGAGGGACACACCTTCAGTTCCTGCACCGCTGCTGCTCCAACACAACCATCGTGTTTATACTGCAAAAGTAATGATCACCATACACTGGCAGCAAAATGTCCTACAAGAAAGGATATTATAAAGAAACAAGATGCAACAAAGAAAAAATCTACCAACAACACACCAACGTATGCCGCAATTGCAAAGTTGCAAGCTGACACTACAAAATTACTTCAAGCATCTACTCAGCCCGCCTCCACCACCACCACTACCATCACTCCTCCAACATGTGACGTAACGAAGATTCACTATTGTCTACTATACGCTCACATGCAAAACATGGCTGTTCCTGGATCCTTTAACTCTACCATCAACGAGTTATTTGCATTAAATAACATGCCATCATTTACATTTCCAGCATCTCCACCTTCTGAAGAAATTCTCAAATTCACTAAAGACTTAATCACCAACTCTTCTGCAGAAGTTCCATCAACACCACCAACTAGTGACATCAATCCAACAACGACCAATGAGAAGCCTCCACCGCCACCACCCCTTACTGAATCCAACCAATCAGAAGCCTTGCCACCAGAAACATCTTCTAATTCGTCTACTGAAGCTGAAAACGAAGCACCACCACCTTCCTCAACTTCACCACCGCCTTCTCCACCTCGACCACGTCGATTACCTGGAACACCATGGGCTAAACACAAAGGACTCATGTTCTACACCATGAAGCATTGCCCCAGCCCAATGGATCGCCTAGAACTAGCCCAACATCTCAAAGACAAAACTGCAACGTACACCACCGACGAAACGCCATACCCTAAAGTCGAACAGATAATCCACCAACTCCAAACCAACGAACTCTTCTACAGAGCTCCCATAGGTGTGATACAACTCTCTAAAACAAAATTCCACACGTTGATAACCGCATTAGCGAAAAAATAACTCGTGTTGCTTGCTGCCTACTGACAGTCTCAGTTCCCGCCGCTACCTTCGCCATCCTCTCCTAGAGAACCAAGCAACGACATCACTCAAGCCTCTCCATCTACGCCTCCAGTACTTCGGTACCACATATCCCAAAGTGGTTGGGCCACTTGCCTTGATTCCTCCTCTTCCTCTCCTTCCCATCCTTTTCCAGTTATTTCCATCCTTCCTTATCCTTCTTCCTTCCCACCTCACGACAGCTCTCGTCGTCTTAATCCTTATATATATATATATATATATATATATATATATATATATATATATATATATATATATATATATATATATATATATATATATATATATATCAAGGATTATATATGTCGTGCCGAATAGGCAGAACTTGCGATCTTGGCTTAAATAGCAGCGCTCATCTTGCCATATAGGACAAGTGAAAATTTGTGTATGCAATAATTTCGCCAAAATCATTCTGAACCTAACGAAAAAAATATATTTCACTGTGTTTGTTTAGTATTAAATTATTATAAACAAATCTAAAATATATTTAGTTGGGTTAGGCTAAAATAAATTGTTCTTGTTATAATAAGGTTAGGTAAGTTTTCTAAGTTCTTTTTGGTGCAAAATTATAAATTTTTACATTAACATTAATGTAAAAAATATATCTTTAAACGTATAAGAGAAAATTTTAGAAAGGAATTAATTTTAAATGAGTTCTTGCTAACTGACCAGTTTTACATATTCGGCACGACATATATATATATATATATATATATATATATATATATATATATATATATATATATATATATATATATATATATATATATATATATATCGTGCTGAATAATTAAAATTGGTGAATTAGCAAGAACTCATTTAAAATTAAGTCCTTTTTATATTTTTTTCATTTATATTAATGTAAAAATTAATAATTTTGTACCAAAAGTACCTTAGAAAACTTACCTGACCTTATTATAACAAGCGCAATTTAGCCTAATCCAACTAAATATATTTTAAATAAGTTTACAATAACTTAATAATCACAATGAAATATATTTTTTTCGTTAGGTTCAGAATGATTTTTGCGAAATTATTGCATACACAAATTTCCACATGTCTTATTCGGCAAGAAGAGCGTTGCTATTTAAACCAAAATCGCACGACATATATAATAATAATAATCTTTAATTTCTGTAAGTACATGATCCAACTTATACAGACCAAAGCTGACATTAATGACATAAAAAGCCCTGATTATGTAGAGCATTTCGGGTAAATTAGGTCAATTCTGTGCCCTGGATGCGACCCACACCAGTCGACTAGCACTCAGGTACCTACTTACTGCTATGACTAACACTCAGGTACCTACTTACTGTTATGACTAACACTCAGGTACCTACTTACTGCTATGACTAACACTCAGGTACCTACTTACTGCTATGACTAACACTCAGGTACCTACTTACTGCTATGACTAACACTCAGGTACCTACTTACTGCTATGACTAACACTCAGGTACCTACTTACTGCTATGACTAACACTCAGGTACCTACTTACTGCTATGACTAACACTCAGGTACCTACTTACTGCTATGACTAACACTCAGGTACCTACTTACTGTTATGACTAACACTCATGTATATACTTGCTGATGGGTCAACAGGACAGGAGATATGAGGTGACTAACACTCAGGTACCTACTTACTGTTAGGTGAACAGTGACAGCAGGTATAAGGTGACTAACACTCAGGTACCTACTTACTGCTAGGTGAACAGTGACAGCAGGTATAAGGTGACTAACACTCAGGTACCTACTTACTGCTAGGTGAACAGTGACAGCAGGTATAAGGTGACTAACACTCAGGTACCTACTTACTGCTAGGTGAACAGTGACAGCAGGTATGAGGTGACTAACACTCAGGTACCTACTTACTACTAGGTGAACAGTGACAGCAGGTATGAGGTGACTAACACTCAGGTACCTACTTACTGCTAGGTGAACAGTGACAGCAGGTATAAGGTTACTAACACTCAGGTACCTAATTACTACTAGGTGAACAGTGACAGCAGGTATGAGGTGACTAACACTCAGGTACCTACTTACTGCTAGGTGAACAGTGACAGCAGGTATGAGGTGACTAACACTCAGGTACCTACTTACTGCTAGGTGAACAGTGACAGCAGGTATGAGGTGACTAACACTCAGGTACCTACTTGCTGATAAGTGAACAGAGACATCAGGTGTCTTAAGAAAACATGTTCAATATTTCCACTTGTACCGGAGATCGAACTCCGGACCTCAGTGTGTCCTGTCATCTATTGTAAGATGTTAAAGGAAACAAAAAAATATATATGGGTATCATACAAGTTTTAAAACAATTTATAAAATACAAGAAAATTAAGAAAAAAAATATTTTTCTGATTATAAATTATTATTGGTATTAATTTACGAGATTATAATATTATAGCATAATGTTATACAAGTTATTTAAATCTTCAGTGTCAAAAGAAATGAGGTGAAAAGAATTCCCCTCTTAGGGGGATCGACACCATGCCTAACCCTTCTAGGGTAGGGTAGGTGCCTGAGCCCGAGCTTTTAGCTCATAAGACTGTCATTCCCATTAGCCCCTTTGGGGCGGGGATGACAGACCAGAGAGGCCTAGCTTGTGGCTAGGCCTGGGGACAGTTGGTCCCAAAGATGAGGAGGTACTTGTGCCTCCTCCCATGGGAGACTTAGGTCTCAGACACTCCCTAAAGAGGGAGCCAAGGCCGGGCCACCACTTGGACAAGGCCCGGGCCGGGAGAATACCGGCTAATCTTTAACTAACTAACCTCTTAGGGGATCGACACCATGCCTAACCCTTCTAGGGTAGGGTAGGTGCCTGAGCCCGAGCCTTTAGCTCATAAGACTGTCATTCCCATTTGCCCCCTTGGGGCGGGGATGGCAGACCAGAGAGGCCTAGCAAAGAATTTAGTCAAAAAAGGGATCACTTTATACTCTAAAAAATTGCATTGATTTTCTTGTTTCAAGAAGACATTGCCTGATTGGTTGATTTCTGGACAGTCTTCATCTTGGTTCCAGGATTCTGTGCGTCGCTGGCCCCTCAAGGAAGGTTCCTTGATGTTGGTGAGGGGCTCTTGATTTAGGGAATTGGATCTGTGCTCCAGTTCCCCAAATTAAGCCTGAATGCCTTCCACATCCCCCCCCAGGCGCTGTATAATCCTCCGGGTTTAGCGCTTCCTCCTTGATTGTAATAATAATAACGTGCGTCGCTGGCTGCCTGCCCCAGGGCAGACCGTTGGCCTCTGCACTCCTGCAGCTGGGTGAAGTCTTCCCACCTCATCCTGTTGGGTGTCGTCTGCTGATACATTGTTCATAAGCAACACCTCTGCACTTTGTGTATGTGTAATCCTGGCATACCGATATCCTCTTACCCATGTTCGGTTGTGACAGCATCTCGGAGAATTAGACAGCTTTTTTTTAACCAATATATTTTTTTTGTGTGACACGGGTTTAGCTCTCTGTTGTGCCGTAATCTCCTCAGAGGCCAGTCAAGCCCTCTTCACTGAGGTGGTTAAAGATCCCCACACAGTGGATCGGCTTGACTACATCGCTCTGGAGACACCAGTACTTTTCTTCTTTTTTTCTGGATCGGCTGGACCTGCTCCTGCGTCGGTAGGAGTATTCGTCTGGTCCGGTGCCCGTGGCTGCATTCCTTGTAATTAACGCACGGGAAGCCTCATCTTGGCAGGTACACTATACAACACAAACATGTCCTGTCAGAATTACGCACTTGACGCCCCTTGGACGCCACTTACGATTTATGCAGCATCCCCACTTGTGCTGTTGTCATCATGGCAACTGCACAGAGACCCAGTTTTCCGACAATGGCCCTTATGTTAAAGTACTCTAAAGATGACAAGGATACGATTGATTATGCTTCTACCTTTTCCAACATTACCCAGGCTCGGATGATAAACATCTTCAAGACACATACCGGGTGTAAAGTAAATCTTGATCCTGTCAATTATGACCTATGTACCAGTAAGGAAGTCCGAGACAAGCTCTTTCAGGCAGGTTTTGCTATCGATTGGGCTCCTGATCATAAGACCAGGAGCACAGTCGTGGCAAAATTTGTAGACTCATCCCTGATTAACGAATACAACCATAACAAAGACGCCTTGATGACAACAATGATGTAAATCTCTTTCAGACGTTGTACGAACCGGCACCTCCACCTCAATACAAATAAACTACCTGACTTAATTAGCCTAACTATTCCAACAACTTAAAAGTGCCATTGTGTGAGCTGTGTCTTCGTGCGTTTTGAGCTGAAGTGCTTGCGACGTGCGTTTGCGTTGCCTTTTTACAGTAACCTGTGCCTGTGCCGTGTCCAGTCATTCCAAATTGATATGCACACGAGAGTGATACTGCTGAACATTATGTTTTCATTGATTAACAGTTGGGTATAGTGGAAATATAAACACATATGCAGTATGTCCTGACACTTTTCCTCCTTAAGATCTTTTCCTCTCCCCAACTATCTTCATAAGCCCGGTGGTCTGGTGGCTAAAGCTCCCGCTTCACACACGGAGGACCCGGGTTCGATTCCCGGTGGGTGGAAACATTTCGACACGTTTCCTTACACCTGTTGTCCTGTTCACCTAGCAGCAAATAGGTACCTGGGTGTTAGTCGACTGGTGTGGGTCGCATCCTGGGGGACAAGATTAAGGACCCCAATGGAAATAAGTTAGACAGTCCTCGATGACGCACTGACTTTCTTGGGTTATCCTGGGTGGCTAACCCTCCGGGGTTAAAAATCCGAACGAAATCTTATCTTATCTCTTATCTTCATCCTGTCCCCGCTTGCCCCTCGCCCCTAGATGGCTCTTACCTGTGAGTCCTCGGTTCTGTGGGAGTAAAAATTGTGGTTATAAATCTTTTTCTTTTCAATAGACGTTTTTTATATATAAAATTATCGGTCCAGCTGCTGTATTACACGGACGGTATTGTAATATAGTGTACACTATATGGGAATAGAAATATTAAGCGAAACTGGAAGTACAGGAGGAAGAATAATGGATGGATTATCAGTAAGTTTGAAGACGTGTTTGACATAGGATATTGATGTTACATATCGTGTTAAGGTAAATATGTGTTTCTTAACAGTATCTCTGGAGAGGTTGTCAGATACAGGACCTTTGGAATCTTCTGACACTGAGTTCCAAATTTTGGGACCTCTTATGCACACTGAATTATTAATCAGGTAGAGTCGAGCACCGGGGTTATGAAAGAAGGATTTATATTAGGTGTGTGAGTTGTGTTGCAGCTCTCCAGGAAGTGTTCCAACACAGGGAATGTATTGTATGTTTAGGAATCTTAAACTTGTGTTGTCTAACATGGCCTTAAAAGAATAAATGAACATCTATTTATGAGGCCTGGTCACAGACCGGGCCGCGGGGGCGTTGACCCCCGGAATTCTCTCCAGGTATTTCTATAAGTGGAATATAGTTAGGGTAATTAATATGTATAAACTGCTTTATAGAAAGTCCCTTGTTATGCAAGGCATTAAAACTAATTTATAATTACTAAACAGAGATATACAGTACATGAGAACGAGAATACTTAGGTTATATTGAAGGTTTTCAGTAATTAACTTTCTATATTAAGACTGAAGCAAGGTACCTGTGCTGATACAAGACAATATAGAGTTGTGGATGAGTGGAACAAACTCCCGAGTACAGTTATCGAGGCTAAAACGTTGTGTAGTTTTAAAAATAGGTTAGATAAATACATGAGTGGGTGTGAGTTGGACCTGACTAGCTTGTGCTGCTGGGTCTGGTGCAGTGCTCCATCCTTGAGTGGACGTGGCCAGACTGGGTAGGTCATTGGGCTAATCTGGGGGGGGCACATGGACCTGCTCCGTATGGGTCAGTAGGCCTGTTGCAGTATTCCTTCTTTCTTATGTTCTTATGTTCTTAAAAACACCTTTCTAGTATTGAATGAGTTACGTTCTAATGGTTATAATCGTGACCATAATCATTCACCACCTAGACAGCTGCTTGGGTGGACGTGCTGTTAGAGTTCCTCCTCATTTCCAAGTGGTTACCCGTGACCATAATGGCCACGGGATCGACGAAACTTGCCAACACAGTCAGGATTGAATTGCTGAAGGGAGTTATCACTACGGATGTAGCAAACATCATTCGAGATACGTGTTGCATAGCGGACGAAGATCTCTACGGCGTAGCCATGAATGGGACCAAACGATTTTTTTTTATTCGCCGGTACTCTCCCGGCCCGGGTCTTTTCCAATAGCGGTGACCCGGCCTTGGCTCCCTATCTGGGGAGTATCTCGAGACCTAAGTCTCCCATGGAAGGAGGTACAAGTACCAAACGATTGTCAAGTTGTTAGCAGCTCAGGTGTACGAAGCGGTCGTTGACAAATTTCAAGACGTCGTGATGGAGGTGAATACAGATATCAGAGTGCGCCTGGTGGATGTGTCCAGACGATACACTTGGGTGAAACTACGTAATGTTCTCTTTGATGCAACCGAAGTTGACTACTTAAGGTAAGTATTCGATCGTTTTGGTAGGAGATATGTGGCGCAACCAGGAGCGTGGATGACTGGCGTGTATGCCCCTCAAGGTTCCTTGACGCTGGTGAGGGGCTCTTGATCTAGGGAAATGGATCTCTGCTCCACTTCCCTGAATTAAGCCTGAATACCTTCCACATACCCCACAGGCACTGTGTAATCCTGCGGGTTTAGCGCTTCCCCTTGATCATAATAAAATAATGGCCTGTATGCTGGTGTGCCTGAGGGGTCGTATTTCTCAAAATGTCTCTGAAGTACCCTGTGCCATCCTACGTAGTCCTGCCGGATTTCGGAACGCAGCTAATGGTATCCTATGCAAGACAAAGATGGACCTGTCTCGTAGGACGGACATTGCAGAGACAGAGCGTCATGACACTGGCCAGACACTGGCCAGGCCAGATACTGAAAAGGTGGGTAATGTAGTGGCGGATGCGGCCGACCTTGAGAGGGAAGCGACAGAGGAACGCATTACAGTATCGAATGCTAAGATTCAGGTACGGCCAGAGACCGAGGAAGCTGAGCTGGAAGCGTTAGAAAAAGTGTTAAGGGAAATATATCCTTTCCCATCGGAATGAAAATGACAGTGTTTATTCCCTTGCAAAGTTTACACTGTGTGGTTTACATATTATAAAATATTAATTACAAAGAAGGCCACTAGCATACCTAGGTATTTCGGGCAGACTAATACTGATTCTTACTCTATATTAACACAGGTTATGAAGCATATTGATATTCAAGTTACGTACTGTAGTGATTAATTAGATATGCAATAGTGAGGTAGTACAAAATATATAACAATTAGTAAATTTAGTAATGGGAATGGTTTTTGTCTTAGCATGATATATTTTTTTATTCGCCGGTATTCTCCCGGCCCGGGTCTTTTCCAAGTAGTGGCGACCCGGCCTTGGCTCCCTATCTGGGGAGTGTTTCGAGACCTAAGTCTCCCATGGGAGGAGGTATAAGTACCCCCTCATTTTTGGGACCAACTGTCCCCAGGCCTAGCCCGGTGGTTGGCCCGGTGGCCTGGTGGGTAAAGCTCCCACTTCACACACGGAGGGCCCGGGTTCGATTCCCGGCGGGTGGAAACATTTCGACACGTTTCCTTACACCTGTTGTCCTGTTCACCTAGCAGCAAATAGGTACCTGGGTGTTAGTCGACTGGTGTGGGTCGCATCCTGGGGGACAAGATTAAGGACCCCAATGGAAATAAGTTAGACAGTCCTCGATGACGCACTGACTTTCTTGGGTTATCTTGGGTGGCTAACCCTCCGGGGTTAAAAATCCAAACGAAATCTTATCTTAGCCACAGTCCCCGCCCTCACGGGGCTCGTAGGGAGAAGCTAGGCCTCTGGTCTGCCATCTACCCCGCCCCAAAGGGGTTCGTGGGGATGACAGTCTTGTGAGCTGCAGGTGGTAGCAAGCTCTGGCTTTGGCATGATAGTTTCTGCTAGGTAAGACACATATGCAACAGCTAGGTATCTTTACCCTCGAAACGCCTCGCCTACACAGTAGGCTTCCTCAGTCGAGCACAGAAAAGTTGGAGGCGGAGGATACTTGAAGGCGATGTAATCAGTCCATTACCCTTAAAGTTTTGAGGTGGACTGACCACCTCAAAACTTTAAGGGTGATGGACTGATTACATCGTCTTCAAGTATCTTCTGCTTCTATCAACTTTTCTGTGCTCGACTGAGGAAGCCTACTGTGTAGGCGAGGCGTTTCGAGGGTAAAGATACCTAGCTGTTGCATATGTGTCTTACCTAGCAACCTGTCGGTATTTTATACCATTTTAATGTTCAATGATAGTTTCTGTTGAAACTCTTATATTGGAGTATCTCAGGCAAACTTAGGACTTGCAGCAGCTATATAAGGAATTTTATGTTCAGTCATTTGGGTGAGTGTAAGTGTAAATTAGGGGGAATTACAGATATCGAGAGTATATCTATTTTGTTTTGGATGTGTTCATGATGGAACAAAGAGAAAAGATGGTTTTCATATAGCTGATGATGGGTTGTGTTAGAGAGATATGTTATCTAACGGTAGTTTTGAAGATGGTGTTGAGTCTGCAGTTCTAGAGTTTTCAGGTAGCGAGTTCCAGTTTTTAGGTCCTTTTATGTATATCGAATTTTTGTAGAGATTTAGCCGGACACGAGGAGTGTCATAGAGATTTTTGCATCTAGTGTTGTGTCTGTGGGTCCTGTTGTGTCTGTGGGTCCTGTTGTGTCTGTGGGTCCTGTTGTGTCTGTGGGTCCTGTTGTGTCTGTGGGTCCTGTTGTGTCTGTGGGTCCTGTTGTGTCTGTGGGTCCTGTTGCAACTATCAAGAAAGTTTTTTAGCTCTGGGTTAATATTAGATTTTATGGTTCTGTAAATGTAGGTTGTACAGTATAAGTGGATGTTCTGTACAGTGAGTTCAGGTCTTTGAAGAGTGGGGGGGGGGGTTGTTTAGCAGTGAATTGCTGATAATTCTTATTGTGGCTTTTGTTGGGTTATTATTGGCTTTAAGTGGGTTGCTGTTGTTGATCCCCAGTTACAAATAGCATAGGTGAGGTAGGGATAGATGAGTGAATAATAGTGTAAGTAGGGATGATTGTGGTACGTAGTAATGTATCTTGGAGAGGATCCCAACAATTTTGGATACATTTTTTGCTGTGTTGGATATGGGTGTTGAATTTCAGGTTGCTGTTAAGGTGTAGACCCAGGAATTTGCCCTCATTATGTGTAGCAATAAGAGTGTTGTCAATCATAATGTTCAGTTGGGCCTGGTGGCTAAAGCTCCCGCTTCACACACGGAGGGCCCGGGTTCGATTCCCGGCGGGTGGAAACATTTCGACACGTTTCCTTACACCTGTTGTCCTGTTCACCTAGCAGCAAATAGGTACCTGGGTGTTAGTCGACTGGTGTGGGTCGCATCCTGGGGGACAAGATTAAGGACCCCAATGGAAATAAGTTAGACAGTCCTCGATGACGCACTGACTTTCTTGGGTTATCCTGGGTGGCTAACCCTCCGGGGTTAAAAATCCGAACGAAATCTTATCTTATCTTATCTTACCAAACATAATATAGAAGGTTATGTCAATAACAAGTGTAAGTTTATTGGCTATCATCCAGGTCGATATTTTTACTATCTCTACGTTAACAATAGTGTTGAGTGAGGCAAGATTTAGGTGGGAGATGACAAAAGTCATGTCGTCAGCAAAGAGAATTGGTTTAAGGTATTGACATAAATTAGGAAAATCAATGACATACAAGAGGAAGGGGAAGGTACCAGTGACACTTCCCTGTGGTACTCCAGTATCCAGTGGCCTTATTAATGAGGTTGTGTCCTTAATACTGATGTCTGTTAGTAAGGTAGAATTTGAAATATGTAAGTGCGTGGCCTCTTGTACCATAATGATCAAGTTTGCGGAGCAGGATGCTGTTTCAAAAGCTTTCCTTAGGTCGATTTTTTCCAAGTGCTGTGTAAAGCAGGTCTAGCATTTTTACAATTTGCATCGTTTGTGCTTTTGCATTTCCTGTAGCCAAATTGGCAAGGGTTGAGGATGCTTTGCGCTGTTATAAAGGAATATAATCTCTTGTGCACGAGTTTCTCGATTTTGGCTAGCAACGGTAAGTTTGATATTGGCCTATAGTTGTTCACATCTGTGGGGATCACCACCTTGCGTATTGGTGTGTATCCGGTGTGTGTGGAGGCTTCTGTGAGGACAGTGGAACCGTCCCTTGCTCTCGTGAAGGATGCTGAGCCAGAGGGGATGATGTACATCGGGTGACTTCAGGTGAACGGTGTGGTGGAGGACACCTGCAACGACAGCATCGGATTCCGATGCTGCTTTAACACCAGCCCAACGACCTGGTAAAAAGTTGTGGGTAGTTATAGCGGGTGGCTCTGGGGTTGTAAGGACCAAACTACACACTGCCAAAGGAACCAGGAAACAAGAGATTGTGGCACCTGGTAAAGGTGGCAATACGGGTGTTGCTAAAAGCGCTTGAAGATAGTTAGTCAGTGCAACAAACCCCCTTTTACCTTCGATATATGACAATTAATGTTAATGGACTGTGTGTGGTAGCAAAGAGACGATGGTTTGCGGGGTTTATTGGTAGGTTTAAGGTGGATGTAGTTTTGTACAATAGCATAACCTCAAAGATGTTAGAGATCTGGAGATTCACGGTTATGTGGTGCTTGTTTTAGTAGGTACGTCATGCCTGTTTGTGTATCTCCACAGTGAGAATGGTGGAGATGGTTGTGTTCTCCGTGTGGATGGTACTTGGCAGACTTTCCCTGTCTCTTTCATGTGTGTGTATGTGCCAGAGGATATGGATGTGCGGATTAAAAATTCATTAGGGACGATTTAGTTTATTTCCTTGGGTCACTGTCCACCCTGTCTATTGTGGGCGGGGACTGAAATTGTGTAGTTAGGAGAAAGGATGTGACCCCACGTGGGGCGGGGCATTATTCGCCGGTGTTGTGTGAATTACGTGATGTGCAATTGAGGGATGTTTGTTGCATAAATGAGATGATACCAGCCCATACGTTTGTAAGGAGGGATTATGGGGCACGATTAGACAGAATTTATGTTACGTCCTCTATTACTGTACGTTTGGTTAATACCGTCACAGCAGCCTTTTCCGATCATCAGGCAGTTCTCACGGAGGTGGGGTGGGATACTGTGGCTATGAGGCACAGGGATTATTGGAAATTAAATATTAGGGTTTTAATTGACAAGGTTATTGGTTTTGAAGAATGGTGGGAGGCAAATAAATATGGGGAGTGTGATGGGGGATTTGTGTGTTGGTGGGATGAGGTGGCGAAACCTGCGATCCATAATTTTTTTTTTGTGGGAGAAGCCAGAAGGCTTAATACTATGAAATATGGGTTAATGAATATTATGAGGATAGATTACGACAATATTATAGAGAAGGGGCGGCAACGGGGGTGTACCGGGTGCATGAAATTGAAGGCTTGAAGCCATTAATTAAGGGGTTGCATAACGAGCAGTACAGTGCAGTGGGAGTACAGGCAGCGGTGGAGGAGGTTTTATGGGAAGACAGACCTTCAGCCTGTGTTTTACGAGCACGGCAGCAGCGGAGGCAGGTGACTACCGTTCCATGTATAAAGGTTCATTGTGATGTCCTGGGCTTCAGGAAGGAGCAAGTTTATTTATTTTATGTCTTTGCAAACAGTACATTGAGATTTTATATTTACAATAATGGGTTGCAATACAAAGAGAACCTCTACTATGCCTGGGCATTATGGGCCAACTTAACATTATTGACTTACAGACTACTTAACACTAAGGAGTATATCATAGTTGAACAGTAGGATAGTAATTATTTCAGTTGTACAGTAGATTATTAATTATAAATGAATCAAAATTTGTATAAGACAAAAGATATGTTCATATATTCGACGATGGTTGTTTTTGTAGATAGTATGAATAGTGTTGAGAAACGAAGGTGGGTGGAAGAAAGTTCGGTGTCTGACATTTGTGAGGGAATGTCGTGTAATCTTAATTAAGGAACGGGACAAGATAGCCTTGGGGGAAGCCATTGTGGAAGAGGAAATTTTTAGGGCACTGTCCGTTATGGCAAAGGGTAAATCCCTGGGGTTGGATCGTATTCCAATTGAATTTTATGTTAAGCATTGGGACTTATTACAGGAGGTTTTGGTGTGTCTGATGAATGTAATGAAAAATGGAGGTAGATTGGGGTCTGTGCAGTGGACAGCAATGTGGTACTAGTAACGAAGGTGAGTATTGGCTATTATCGTGCTATTTCCCTTTTGTGTGCCGATTATAAAATCTTCGCAGCAGAATAAATTGTGTAGTATGATATTCCTGGTAGATCCATGTTATCGGGACATTCAATTATCGTGGACTTTGCGAGTGCACTGCAGAAGCAGGGGAGGACGGGGACATTATTTGCCCTTGACTGGAGAGGGGCATATGATTCGGTAGAAAGGGAAGCAATGCATTGTATCTTACTTAAACAGGGGTTTGAGAAAGAAATAGTAAGATAGGTGGATACATTATACAGCGGGGCACTGGCTAGAATTCAAGCTAATGGTCGATTAGGTGGGGTTGTAACTAGGGGTCTGCGGCACGGCTGTCCATTGTCTCAGATGCTCTTCACATGTGTGCAGGACTTTCTATAGGATGGAAGTAGTTGGAAAGTTGGAAGGCGTCGGGTATAGAAGTGAATGTAGAAAAATCTTAGATATTGAGTCTTGGTGAGTGGGAACACCGTAGGGACTGGGGTTGCTTATTAACGATGAAAGTGGAGAGATCATTAAGGATCTGTGGGATTGTGTATGAGTTTAACAAAGAGGAGGCGAGGGTGGCAAATTTGGAGAGAATTGAGAATAGCATTGTTAATCGATTGTTAACACTCGTGCAGAGAGCCATTACTGTATGTTATGTAGCAGCCGTGTACCCTTTAACTACCTTGGTGATACGAAGGATTCAGGGTAGGATTTTTAGGTTCCAGTGGTGTTCAAAGTGTGAATGGTTGCAGAGAGAAGTCATCACGTTGCCAGTGAGAAGGGGAGGTATGGGGGTACTTGATCTTCGCAAACTGTATTGTGTTTACGTTAAAAGGTCAGTGTTGCATGCAGGGCCATTCAGAGAGCGGTGTCTTAAGCGTGTGGATGCTGTGTTACTGAGGACTTTTAGAGGGATAGATTTTCGATTATCTGCGGCTGTCGAGGGTGATCATGACGGTGAGGGAGCCGGGACAAATTAAGATAAGGTTTTGTATAACGTGTTGATGGGCTATATAAGGGCTCCTGTAGTTTCCTTATATCGTACATATGACGGGGGACAGTTGGAGTATGCGAAATTACACATAACTCCGAGGGAACGGGAACCTATGTATAAGTTTTTACATGCAGTTCAACCTGCCAGAGTGTCGTTATTGTATAGGAAGATGGTGGAGGATGTAGCTTGTAGAGTTTGTAGGGTTGATGAGACTGCATTTCATGTAGTGTACTTCTGAGTGTGTTACGAGGTACTGAGACGATGGTTCGCTTGTGTGTTAATTATGGTAACAGGTTGTAAGAATGTTTCAGTACTGAGTGTAGACATGAGAGGGGTTACTGATACAGTAGTAAGAGCTGCAGCGTATGTTGTTGTTGTTGTTGTTGAGGGAGGAGATATGGAAGTACAACGTCGTATTCTGGCGGCGAAATTTTATACAACTATGTTGGAATAAATTGTTGTATGGCAGTACACTTGGGAAGAGTTTCACCAGGGTTTATTTGAGTAATTAGAGGATTAGCATCATGAACATGGTGAAGCCCGTGCCTGGGGGGATACTGGGCTCCTGGGGGGGGGGGGGGGAATGGGTTAATGGGGTTTAGTTGGGATCCCGAGGAGAAACGTTTCGCCACACAGTGGCTTCATCAGTCCATACAAAGGAGAATCTTGAAGAACAGGAGGAGAATGAGGTAATCAGTCCCTCAACCTTGAGTCGATGTGGTCAGTCCATCAATTTTGAATAGAATACCATATTCTACTCAAGGTTGAGGGACTGATTACCTCATTCTCCTCCTGTTCTTCAAGTTTCTCCTACGTATGGACTGATGAAGCCACTGTGTGGCGAAACGTTTCCTCAATAAAGATACCCAAGAGTTGCACATGTGTCTAATTTATCAGTTATCCTCTTCAAAATATCGTTTTCTCTTACTCAAAGACGACATGGAGAGGAGTAACTCAAATATATCGAAATATTCTCGATGGTCTCGCCATATTATGGCCTATTTTATTCCGTCTAGAGTATATAACATGTTTGTATGTTATTTATAGTGTTTATTATATCATATTAGACCAATTCTGATAGATAAATAAGCCGTAGAGTTGATATATAAGTTGATATAAGCGTAATAATGAAGTGATTTCTCTTGGCTCTCTGGAGCGGGAATATGGCCCAGTATTCCCAGATGATTCCTGATTGGCTGGCACTCTACGGATAAGCTCCGCCTACTTTTATATGATGCCAAATAGTCAGTTATTATATTAGAAAGAATAATGCAAGAAAAAGCTATAAAAAACAAGGAAAAAATTCCAAAAAATATATTGGCTGTGAGCAGACTCGCTACCCATATCGCCGTTACCATACCTGATATAAATGACTATAATTTCTTGTAGAAACGTCGTAGAACATTGATTCTGGTACCATTGTGTTGCCAAAGAGTTAAGCTATTTTTCTGTATATATAACTCAATTTCCATAATTTTTCTATTTTTTTTTTGAGAGCGCGCGGAAAATTGCCCTACTCCGACCTACTTCCTCCTAAGCTCTCGCTTAACACGGTGAAGGCCTGGATTTGATTCCCAGCCAGGGTAGAAATATTGGGATTGTTTCTTTCCACCCGTTGTCTATGTTCACCCATCAGTAAAATGGGTACCTGGGTGTTAGTGGACTGGTGTGGGTCGCATCCTGGGACACTGATCTAATTTGTAGGAAATGCTCAGCATAAGAAGTGGCTTTCTTTATAGTATGTCATTGTCAGCTATGGTCTGTATACCTTGTACATGTACTGGTAGTAAATTATTATTATTATTTATCAAGATTGATGGACTGATCACATCAACTCTAGGCTGAGGAACTGATTACCTTAAAGTTCTTCTCATGTTCCACCTTTCTTTTCTGTATTGGACTAAAGAAGCCACCTACTGGTGAAACATTTCCACGATAAAGATGCCTAAGTGTTGCACGAGTGTCTCGTTTATCAGCCTGTCAGTTCTCTCAGCCATTTATGTTGAGTTAAAGGTGTCAGTACTGGCCCTTGTGGAACACCACTTGTCACAGCTCACTGTTCCTTCTCGTCACTTATGCACACTATTACTGTGAACAACAAGGGTGTAATACCAGCCCCTGTGGAACACCACTTGTCACAGCTCACTGTTCCTTCTCGTCACTTATGCACACTGTTACTGTGAACAACAAGGGTGTCAGTACTGGCCCTTGTGGAATACCACTTGTCACAGGTCACTGTTCCTTCTCGTCACTTATGCACACTATTACTGTGAACAACAAGGGTGTCAGTACTGGCCCTTGTGGAATACCACTTGTCACAGGTCACTGTTCCTTCTCGTCACTTATGCACACTATTACTGTGAACAACAAGGGTGTCAGTACTGGCCCTTGTGGATTACCACTTGTCACAGGTCATTGTTCCTTCTCGTCACTTATGCACACTGTTACTGTGAACAACAAGGGTGTCAGTACTGGCCCTTGTGGAATACCACTTGTCACAGGTCACTGTTCCTTCTCGTCACTTAAGCACACTGTTACTGTGAACAACAAGGGTGTCAGTACTGGCCCTTGTGGAATACCACTTGTCACAGGTCACTGTTCCTTCTCGTCACTTATGCACACTGTTAATGTGAACAACAAGGGTGTCAGTACTGGCCCTTGTGGAATACCACTTGTCACAGGTCACTGTTCCTTCTCGTCACTTATGCACACTGTTAATGTGAACAACAAGGGTGTCAGTACTGGCCCTTGTGGAATACCACTTGTCACAGGTCACTGTTCCTTCTCGTCACTTATGCACACTGTTAATGTGAACAACAAGGGTGTCAGTACTGGCCCTTGTGGAATACCACTTGTCACAGCTCACTGTTCCTTCTCGTCACTTATGCACACTATTACTGTGAACAACAAGGGTGTCAGTACTGGCCCTTGTGGAACACCACTTGTCACGGGTCACTTCTCGTCACTTACGCACACTCTCTGTTACTAACTTGTCAACTATGCTTCGACCCAAGAGACAATTTCTCCTGTACCATGTGTCGCTACTTTTATCATGAGACTTTTCTGTGGACTTCTATTAAAGGCCTAGCCAAAGTCTATGTACAAAATTCTTCATCTTGGTCTACCTCCTCGAAGTGGCTAGCTTATTGTGCACTCCATATCCATCCTGTGGACGGTAGCGCAAGAGCATATGGATACACAAAAGGCCTAGGAACTAGGCCCCAAAAGGGTTAACAGCAATACATATGGATTTGTATCTACATATCTATAGTTCACTTATCTGTTACAAGCAAATTTAGGAAATTTGCTTAGTATATCTAGTTGGCACCAATTTATCCAATTGCCTGAGCAGCAAGTCACTATGACTTTGATCTTACACAACTGATTCTCGTCCTAAGCAGAATAATTGTTGATTTCTAGGATTTTGTTTGTATTATCTTGTATGACAACATAAAAGAATTAAATGTTGATAAAGGTACGCATTTCTTTGTCACTGACAGTAAGTCGACCTGAGTTACATTTAAGTTTGTCTATTTCCCCCTAATTTTATTCATATATATATATATATATATATATATATATATATATATATATATATATATATATATATATATATATATATATATATACACATAAAAGAAACGTGTATATATGGTCTTTGATTCTCTTCCAGTTTTATTTTCACCTTAAATGTAAAATTTTCTCATTCTCTTGTTTTTTCCTTTCTTAATTAAATTGTATATAGTAGACAATAAAGCAACTATAAGATAAGATAAGATTTCGTTCGGATTTTTAACCCCGGAGGGTTAGCCACCCAGGATAACCCAAGAAAGTCAGTGCGTCATCGAGGACTGTAATAATAATATTAATAACTTTATTTACTACCAGTACATATACAAGGTATACAGTCCTAGCTGACAACAATGACTTACTACTATATAGAAACTCCCTTGTTATGCTCCGCATGTCGGGCAAATTAGGTCAGTGTCCCAGGATGCGACCCACACCAGTCCACTAACACCCAGGTACCTATTTGCTGCTAGGTGAACAGGACAACAGGTGTAAGGAAACGTGTCGAAATGTTTCCACCCGCCGGGAATCGAACCCGGGCCCTCCGTGTGTGAAGCGGGAGCTTTACCCACCAGGCCTGTAACTGCTTCTCCTTTGTTGGTGAATTTAGATTAATTTATATTAATCTAATTTCCCGAATCGAAAAAATTATAACTTGGACAGTTTGTATAACTCTGGATAACACTCGCCACCGTCCATCCAGCCTCCCTGGTGATAAATTCCTATAAACATCTTTATGAGCGGGAGAAGAACGTCCAGACGAAACATTGTTCTCGAACTCAAAGTTCCCAGCATCAACAGCATTATATTAGTGTTGCCAGTGAACCTGTGTTGTAACATATGAAGAACAACACCAGTGTGGGCCCGGTGGCCTGGTGGCTAAAGCTCCCGCTTCACACACGGAGGGCCCGGGTTCGATTCCCGGCGGGTGGAAACATTTCGACACGTTTCCTTACACCTGTTGTCCTGTTCACCTAGCAGCAAATAGGTACCTGGGTGTTAGTCGACTGGTGTGGGTCGCATCCTGGGGGACAAGATTAAGGACCCCAATGGAAATAAGTTAGACAGTCCTCGATGACGCACTGACTTTCTTGGGTTATCCTGGGTGGCTAACCCTCCGGGGTTAAAAATCCGAACGAAATCTTATCTTATCTAACTGAAGAGTGAAGCTTGGCTCATTGTTTATCACCGTCGGGTGTTTCTGGTGGCAGAAACACCCGACGGTGTTGATTTTAGTATTGCCTAGTATTACACACAAGTGTATGAGGAAAGGCCTGTTGTACCTGGCCCTTAATCAAGTCCCCAGACAAGACAACATCCTCGAGTAAATAAAAGCAAAGATATAAAAGTTGATTTTTGAGCATCCGTATATTTACTCCGCTACTATTTATGATATATACAAAATTCAATACAGTAACATGTTAATAAGCGAGAGGACAATTGCCTTTTCGTCTCGTACAAGATGGACCATTATGTAAAAAACAGGGGTCCCGCAAGTACACTGAGACAACACAATAAGTGTTATGGGCCCAAGACTGTTCAACTGGCTCCCAACATACATAAGGGGGATTACCAATAGATCCCTGGCTGTCTTTAAGAAGGCACTGGACAGGCACCTAAAGTCAGTACCTGACCAACCGGGCTGTAGTTCGTACGTCAGCTTGCGTGCAGCCAGCAATAACAGCCTGGTTGATCAGACCCTGATCCACCATGAGGCCTGGTCTTAGACCGGGCCGCGGGGGCGTTGACCCCCGAAACCCTCTCCAGGTAAACGATTATACTCGACCAGCCTCAGTGAGAGTCTATCCACAACCAGGTCTCTAAACCTAACATCAATTAATCTGAGGCAAGCTCTCACCTAGCCACGCTGTATAACCCTTGTGGTTTAGCGCTTCTTTTTTATTACAATAATCTCACCTAGCCAGTTGACACAGTATTACCCTGACAGTTAATCAGAGTAGCTGGGACCCCTTTCTGAAAAGAGCACAAAGGCACAATACCGTGACTGGAACAACACACAAATAATTAGCTCATAGAAGGAAATAAACTTATAGCGACATTTCAGTTTGACCTCGACCATTAATTAGTTACACAGAAGCACAAAGGTCGAGTCAATATTATGAGAGGATGGTAGGGACGGGAACAACAGAAAGGGAATAGCAAAATGAAGGTAGTAGTTGTAGTAGTACAAGTAATAGTAGTTGTAGTAATACTAGTAGTTGTAGTAATAATACTAGCAGTAGTAATACTTGTAGTAGTAATAGTAGTAATACTACTAGTAGTAATACTAGTAGTAGTAATACTAGTAGTAATACTAGTAGTAATGTTAGTAGTAATACTAGTAGTAATACTAGTAGCAGTAGTAATACTAGTAGAAGTAGTACTAGTAATAGTATCACTAATATTAGTAGAAATAATAGTAGGAGTAGTAATAGTAGTAGTAGATAAAAGTTGTGATACGACAGTCAGTGTAATGTAGCACTGGAGGAATTTTATACAGAAAGGTTAGCTTCACTTTGTTTTGGTTCTTTCTCAAAATTCCCAGATAGGACCGAAATATTTTCAGGGGGATTAAGGGCCATGCCTTCCTCTCATTGTTGCCCTTAGACCTTACTTCTGCCCTCTCCCTCAAACTGCACTATAAAACTCTACCACACAGCATAACACTACACAACATTACAAACCATACCACGGGTGGGGTTAGAACCTGCGATCAGAGAGTCGCATTAGCCACTGGGCCAGCTAGCTACAATACGAATCATCCAACTAAGTATATATCTACACCATAGGAATATACCTAGCAACACTATGCTAAATAACACAATAGCACTACATAGCACCACTACACTATACAAAACAGCACACGGTGTACAGTGTAGTGAATGACTCCTTACTTTGATGTTCAAATGTTATTCTCAGGTTTGCCAAGCACCAATGTACTGCAGAGGTTATTTGATTAATGTGTGCCTCAGGGGACATGCTCGGCACAATGCTTACCCCAAGAACCTTTTCTTTAAGTGAAGTTTGCAGCCTTTGCTCCCCTAACCTGTACTCCGTCTGCAGCCTTCTTTGTCCTTCCCCAGTCATCATGACTTTGCACTTGCTGGGGATAAACTCCAAGAGCCAGTTACTGGACCAGACTTGTAGCCTACACTACACGACACCACAACACTACACGACACCACAACACTACACGACACCACAACACTACACGACACCACAACACTACACGACACCACAACACTACACGACACCACAACACTACACGACACCACAACACTACACGACACCACAACACTACACGACACCACAACACTACACACCACAACACTACACGACACCACAACACTACACGACACCACAACACTACACACCACAACACTACACGACACCACAACACTACACACCACAACACTACACGACACCACAACACTACACACCACAACACTACACGACACCACAACACTACACACCACAACACTACACGACACCACAACACTACACACCACAACACTACACGACACCACAACACTACACACCACAACACTACACGACACCACAACACTACACGACACCACAACACTACACACCACAACACTACACGACACCACAACACTACACGACACCACAACACTACACACCACAACACTACACGACACCACAACACTACACACCACAACACTACACACCACAACACTACACGACACCACAACACTACACGACACCACAACACTACACACCACAACACTACACACCACAACACTACACACCACAACACTACACGACACCACAACACTACACGACACCACAACACTACACACCACAACACTACACACCACAACACTACACGACACCACTACACTACACAACACCACTACACTACACAGTACACTACATAACACTGCTACACTACATAACACTGCTACACTACATAACACTGCTACACTACATAACACTGCTACACTACATAACACTGCTGCACTACATAACACTGCTACACTACATAACACTGCTGCACTATGTAACACCACTACACAACACTGCTACACTACATAACACCACTACATACTACTGCTACACTACATAACACCACTACACAACACTGCTACACTACATAACACCACTACACAACACTGCTACACTACATAACACCACTACACAACACTGCTACACTACATAACACCACTACACAACACTGCTACACTACATAACACCACTACACAACACTGCTACACTACATAACACCACTACACAACACTGCTACACTACATAACACCACTACACAACACTGCTACACTACATAACACCACTACACAACACTGCTACACTACATAACACCACTACACAACACTGCTACACTACATAACACCACTACACAACACTGCTACACTACATAACACCACTACACAACACTGCTACACTACATAACACCACTACACAACACTGCTACACTACATAACACCACTACACAACACTGCTACACTACATAACACCACTACACAACACTGCTACACTACATAACACCACTACACAACACTGCTACACTACATAACACCACTACACAACACTGCTACACTACATAACACCACTACACAACACTGCTACACTACATAACACCACTACACAACACTGCTACACTACATAACACCACTACACAACACTGCTACACTACATAACACCACTACATAACACCACTACACAACACTGCTACACTACATAACACCACTACACAACACTGCTACACTACATAACACCACTACATACCACTGCTACACTACATAACACCACTACACAACACTGCTACACTACATAACACCACTACACAACACTGCTACACTACATAACACTGCTACACTACATAACACCACTACACAACACTGCTACACTACATAACACCACCACACAATACTGCTACACTACATAACACCACTACACAACACTGCTACACTACATAACACCACAACATGCTACACTACATAACACCACAACACAACACTGCTACACTACATAACACCACAACACAACACTGCACACTACATACACCACTACACAACACTGCTACACTACATAACACCACTACACAACACTGCTACACTACATAACACCACTACATAACACCACTACACAACACTGCTACACTACATAACACCACAACACAACACTGCTACACTACATAACACCACAACACAACACTGCTACACTACATAACACCACTACACAACACTGCTACACTACATAACACCACTACACAACACTGCTACACTACATAACACCACTACACAACACTGCTACACTACATAACACCACTACACAACACTGCTACACTACATAACACCACTACAGAACACCACTACACAACACTGCTCCACTACAAAACACCACTACACTACATAACACCACTACACAACACTGCTACACTGCTACACTACATAACACCACTACACAACACTGCTACACTACATAACACCACTACACAACACTGCTACACTACATAACACCACTACACAACACTGCTACACTACATAACACCACTACACAACACTGCTACACTACATAACACCACTACATAACACCACTACACAACACTGCTACACTACATAACACCACTACACAACACTGCTACACTACATAACACCACTACACAACACTGCTACACTACATAACACCACTACACAACACTGCTACACTACATAACACCACTACATAACACCACTACACAACACTGCTACACTACATAACACCACTACATAACACCACTACATAACACCACTACACAACACTACTACACCACAACACTACTACGTCACTACACAACACTACTACACCACATAACATCACTACAAAACACTACTACACTACATAATACCACTACATAATACCACTACATAATACCACTACATAACACCACTACATGACACTACATAAAACCACTACATAACACTGCTACACACATAACACACTACACAACACTGCACCACTACACCACTACACAACACTACACTACACACCACACACGCTATACACACTACACAACACTGCTACACTACATAACACCACTACACAACACTGCTACACTACATAACACCACTACACAACACTGCTACACTACATAACGTCACTACACAACACTACTACACCACATAACACCACTACAAAACACTACTACACTACATAACGTCACTACACAACACTACTACACCACATAACATCACTACAAAACACTACTACACTACATAACGTCACTACACAACACTACTACACTACATAACACCACTACATACCACTGCTACACTACATAACGTCACTACACAACACTACTACACCACATAACACCACTACACAACACCACAACACCACATAGCACCACTACACTACATAACACAACACCGTATGACACTACACAACACCACTGCACTATACAGCACTACACAACACTGCACCATACAGTGTACACTGCACTACACAACACTACTATACAACACTGCACTGTACACCATACACTATACAACACTGCACTACACACCATACAACACTACACAATACAACACTACACTATGCAACACTACACTATACAACACTGCACTGTACACCATACACTGTACACCATACACTGTACACCATACACTGTACACCATACATTGTACACCATACATTGTACACCTTTATCATAAATATTAGTTCCAACTCAACTAAATATTTTGAAAAAATTATACAATATGTGACATCAGAGACCATACAATAAGTGTCAGGGGCCCGAGACTGTTCAACTGCCTCCCAGCACACATTAGGGGGATTACCAACAGACCCCTGGCAGTCTTCAAGCTGGCACTGGACAAGCACCTAAAGTCAGTTCCTGATCAGCCGGGCTGTGGCTCGTACGTTGGTTTGCGTGCAGCCAGCAGCAACAGCCTGGTTGATCAGGCGCTGATCCACCAGGAGGCCTGGTCACAGACCGGGCCGCGGGGGCGTTGACCCCCGAAACTCTCTCCAGGTAAACTCCAGGTAGATGTGTCCAGCCACCAGCTGTCCAGCCACCGGTTGTCCAGCCACCGGTTGTCCAGCCACTGGTTGTCCAGCCACCGGTTGTCCAGCCACCGGTTGTCCAGCCACCGGCTGTCCAGCCACCGGTTGTCCAGCCACCGGTTGTCCAGCCACCGGCCGTCCAGCCACCGGCTGTCCAGCCACCGGCTGTCCAGCCACCGGTTGTCCAGCCACCGGTTGTCCAGCCACCGGCTGTCCAGCCACCGGTTGTCCAGCCACCGGCTGTCCAGCCACCGGCTGTCCAGCCACCGGTTGTCCAGCCACTGGCAGTCCAGCCACCGGCCGTCCAGCCACCGGGTGTCCAGCCACCGGCTGTCCAGCCACCGGCTGTCCAGCCACCGGGTGTCCAGCCACCGGTTGTCCAGCCACCGGCTGTCCAGCCACCGGTTGTCCAGCCACCGGTTGTCCAGCCACCGGCTGTCCAGCCACCGGTTGTCCAGCCACCGGTTGTCCAGCCACCGGCCGTCCAGCCACCGGCTGTCCAGCCACCGGCTGTCCAGCCACCGGTTGTCCAGCCACCGGTTGTCCAGCCACCGGCTGTCCAGCCACCGGTTGTCCAGCCACCGGCTGTCCAGCCACCGGCTGTCCAGCCACCGGTTGTCCAGCCACTGGCCGTCCAGCCACCGGCCGTCCAGCCACCGGCTGTCCAGCCACCGGTTGTCCAGCCACCGGCTGTCCAGCCACCGGCTGTCCAGCCACCGGCTGTCCAGCCACCGGCTGTCCAGCCACCGGCTGTCCAGCCACCGGCTGTCCAGCCACCGGCTGTCCAGCCACCGGCTGTCCAGCCACCGGCTGTCCAGCCACCGGCTGTCCAGCCACCGGTTGTCCAGCCACCGGTTGTCCAGCCACCGGTTGTCCAGCCACCGGTTGTCCAGCCACCGGTTGTCCAGCCACCGGTTGTCCAGCCACCGGTTGTCCAGCCACCGGTTGTCCAGCCACCGGTTGTCCAGCCACCGGTTGTCCAGCCACCGGTTGTCCAGCCACCGGCCGTCCAGCCACCGGCCGTCCAGCCACCGGTTGTCCAGCCACCGGTTGTCCAGCCACCGGTTGTCCAGCCACCGGTTGTCCAGCCACCGGTTGTCCAGCCACCGGTTGTCCAGCCACCGGTTGTCCAGCCACCGGTTGTCCAGCCACCGGTTGTCCAGCCACCGGTTGTCCAGCCACCGGTTGTCCAGCCACCGGCCGTCCAGCCACCGGCCGTCCAGCCACCGGCTGTCCAGCCACCGGCCGTCCAGCCACCGGCCGTCCAGCCACCGGCCGTCCAGCCACCGGCCGTCCAGCCACCGGCCGGCCAGCCACCGGCCGTCCAGCCACCGGCCGTCCAGCCACCGGTTGTCCAGCCACCGGTTGTCCAGCCACCGGCCGTCCAGCCACCGGCCGTCCAGCCACCGGCTGTCCAGCCACCGGCCGTCCAGCCACCGGCCGTCCAGCCACCGGCCGTCCAGCCACCGGTTGTCCAGCCACCGGTTGTCCAGCCACCGGTTGTCCAGCCACCGGTTGTCCAGCCACCGGCCGTCCAGCCACCGGCCGTCCAGCCACCGGCCGTCCAGCCACCGGTTGTCCAGCCACCGGTTGTCCAGCCACCGGCTGTCCAGCCACCGGCTGTCCAGCCACCGGCTGTCCAGCCACCGGCTGTCCAGCCACCGGTTGTCCAGCCACCGGCCGTCCAGCCACCGGCCGTCCAGCCACCGGTTGTCCAGCCACCGGCCGTCCAGCCACCGGCCGTGCAGCCACCGGTTGTCCAGCCACCGGTTGTCCAGCCACCGGCTGTCCAGCCACCGGTTGTCCAGCCACCGGCTGTCCAGCCACCGGCTGTCCAGCCACCGGCTGTCCAGCCACCGGCTGTCCAGCCACCGGTTGTCCAGCCACCGGTTGTCCAGCCACCGGTTGTCCAGCCACCGGCTGTCCAGCCACCGGTTGTCCAGCCACCGGTTGTCCAGCCACCGGTTGTCCAGCCACCGGTTGTCCAGCCACCGGTTGTCCAGCCACCGGTTGTCCAGCCACCGGTTGTCCAGCCACCGGTTGTCCAGCCACCGGTTGTCCAGCCACCGGTTGTCCAGCCACCGGTTGTCCAGCCACCGGTTGTCCAGCCACCGGCCGTCCAGCCACCGGCCGTCCAGCCACCGGCCGTCCAGCCACCGGCCGTCCAGCCACCGGCCGTCCAGCCACCGGTTGTCCAGCCACCGGTTGTCCAGCCACCGGTTGTCCAGCCACCGGTTGTCCAGCCACCGGTTGTCCAGCCACCGGTTGTCCAGCCACCGGTTGTCCAGCCACCGGGTGTCCAGCCACCGGCCGTGCAGCCACCGGTTGTCCAGCCACCGGTTGTCCAGCCACCGGCCGTCCAGCCACCGGCCGTCCAGCCACTGGCCGTCCAGCCACCGGCTGTCCAGCCACCGGCTGTCCAGCCACCGGCTGTCCTCCACAGTACCTGGAACTGACTCACACTCCTCCACAGTACCTGGAACTGACTCACACTCCTCCACAGTACCTGGAACTGACTCACACTCCTCCACAGTACCTGGAACTGACTCACACTCCTCCACAGTACCTGGAACTGACTCACACTCCTCCACAGTACCTGGAACTGACTCACACTCCTCCACAGTACCTGGAACTGACTCACACTACTCCACAGTACATGGAACTGACTCACACTACTCCACAGTACATGGAACTGACTCACACTACTCCACAGTACCTGGAACTGACACACTCCTCCACAGTACCTGGAACTGACTCACACTCCACAGTACCTGGAAATGACTCACACTCCTCCACAGTACCTGGAACTGGCTCACACTCCTCCACAGTACCTGGAACTGACTCACACTCCTCCACAGTACCTGGAACTGACTCACACTCCTCCACAGTACCTGGAACTGACTGACACTCCTCCACAGTACCTGAAACTGACTCACACTCCTCCCCAGTACCTGGAACTGACTCACACTCCTCCATAGTATCTGGAACTGACTCACACTCCTTCACAGTATTTGGAACTGGCTCACACTACTCCACAGTACCTGGAACTGACTCACACTCCTCCATAGTACCTGGAACTGACTCACACTCCTCCACAGTACCTGGGACTGACTCACATTCCTCCCCAGTACCTGGAACTGACTCACACTCCTCCCCAGTACCTAAAACTGGCTCACACTACTCCACAGTACCTGGAACTGACTCACACTCCTCCATAGTACCTGGAACTGACTCACACTCCTCCACAGTACCTGGGACTGACTCACACTCCTCCCCAGTACCTGGAACTGACTCACACTCCTCCACAGTACCTAAAACTGACTCACACTACTCCACAGTACCTGGAACTGACTCACGCTCCTCCACAGTACCTGGAACTGACTCACACTCCTCCACAGTATTTGGAACTGACTCACACTACTCCACAGTACCTGGAACTGACTCACACTCCTCCATAGTACCTGGGATCAATTCCTTCCCCGGGTCACAGGTCAGTCAGTGTTGCTTCTAACTGACTACAGACACACTCCTCCCCAGAACCTGGGTATCAGTTCCTACCCCATTTCCTGGGAAAGGAACTGATCCCCCAAAAGTTAACATGCACCAGTATTAAGAGTTTGAAATCGATCAGAAGAGGCATTCTCTGGTTATTTCTTGCTACAGCATATATACTCTGAAGTGGGTATTTGTCTTCGTTTATTCCGAGTATTTTAATAAGTATTATAGCTATGTAAAATGATATAAATGCAACTAATGCGGCGTTTTATTATAGCAACGTTTCGCTCTCCAGGAGCTTTGTCAAGCTGAGACCTTAAGATATCCCGTCTGAGGGGCATCTTAGGATCCCTAAGGAGATGTCGATCTAATTCAGCTGTTCTGTAGTCGTGATCAGGGTCTTGCTGTAGTCCCTGTGCGTTCCACCGCAAAACATTTTTGTAATACATGCGCCAGAGGCCATCAGGTTCCCCCATCATCGTCTCTGGGTCTTGTGTTGGGTGGTCGGGTATATGTGCAAACAAACGCATAGACTCTGTTTTGGCCATCATGCATATGTTCACGAACTTCTTCACAATAGTTCTGAATGTCTCTTTGCTTTCCTTTGAGTGTATCAGGTCGCATATGATATCGGTGAAGCAGATGATCGTCGACATCATTAGATGGCTCAGAGGTAATATGGGATGTCCTGGTCTGCTCTCATGGACTACAGTGTTCATAACTGGTGACTCTTGTGGTTCTAGGGTTGCTGTATTGGCTCTAGTTTTATTCTGCAGCATGGGGCCCATTGGCTACGTTGTCACTTGTGAGCTTGTACAAAAGTATTCTAGGCTGGCTGAGCAAGGGCGCGACTCCGTTGCTGATGCTTCCTCGGCTTCCTTCATCGCTGTGGCCAGGGAAATGGCCCTGGATTCCTTGATGCTGTAGCTTCCTCTGGGCGAGGCTGCTGCTCAGTGGTGAGGGCTCTATTTGATGCTGGAGGCTGGAAATCCCAAGTTTTCCTCACTGCTTTGACACGGAAGAGCCTCTCGAGGCAGTGCAGGTTCCAGGCATGATGCTTCTTGCCGCAGTTCGGACATCTAGGTTCCGTAGCTTCACATTTCTTCAGTTTATCTAGGCATTCTGGTCGGGTGAGGCCCGCTACAGATGCCGCTTATTTCCTTAAATTGACATCGAGCGCTTGAAGTGTTTGTAACTCCATCCCCTGAAGCTCCTCAAAGGTTTTGGGGTTGTACGTATTGACTTGGTATTTTCCCCAGCAACCGAGATTCAATTGAGCTGGGAGAGGTCCTCTATGTTGGATCAAGATCTGCCTCGTTAGTGTGTTGCCGTCCTTGTTGGCTCGAACTTTCAGGATGTTGTTATTATGGACTGCATCGAGAGGTGTCTAGTGGATAGCTTAGTAGTACGCCTTTTGTTACCTGCTCTAAGGATTTTAATTCTGCTAGAACAAATGGTGATTCGAGGTCGTACACCTTGTGTAGTTCTTCATAGGACTCTGTGTTTCCGGGGAGGAAGTATGTGCGAATAAACTCCCCTTTCAGATTTGGGGACAATGATATCTCCCGGCCACAGTGACAAAGGAAGCCGAAGAAACCTCCGCGGAGTGGCGCCATTGCTCAACCAGCTTCCGATACTCCCACCTGACAACGGCAGCCGACGGACCCAGTTCTGCAGGAACAGACTGCAGCCAACGAGTCAACCCCAGCACCATAACAAGTCACCAGTGAGGAACATTATAGCTCAGGAGAACATAGCAGGACATCCTGTATCACCCCTGAACCAACAAATGATGTCGACAACAACGCTCCTCACCGGTATCATATGGGACCTGATAGATTCAGAAGCAAACAAAGATACATTCCGAACTATTGTTAAGACCTTCGTCAACATATGCATGATGGACGAAAGAGAGTCCATGTATTTATTAGTAAATTTACCCTACCACTCAACACAGGTTCCAGAGACACTTATGGGGGTTCTGATGGCCTTAGCCCGTTGTTGAACATTATATATTTCGCAATGAAACGCGCAGGAACTACAGCAAGACCCTGAACACGGCCACATAACACTGAATTACATCGACATCTCCTTGAAGATCCTCAGACGGGTCTCTTAGAATTAAGACCCGTGTCAGGACGCTTGACGAATCAATCAAATCAATGAAATGCTTTGTAATTATTCTTGTCTGGTGGTCGAATAGGTTACCGTTCAGCCTTGGTGACCCTAGTGTAGTTGATAGGCTTCAAACCCTCTTAACTAACCAACCAGTAAGTTTATTCAGATATATACAAATACAGTCACATAGATTATCATACATAGCAGTATATGTGTAAAGAACCTGGGATAATCTAAAAAAATCAGACAGTGACTTATTTCCAGTGGGGTCCTTACGTGGAATATAGTAATAAAATTAGCAAATTATAACTTACACAATTCTGAGTGAAAAACTGAAGTTATCCCTGAAGTTATCCCTGAAGTTATCCCTGAAGTTATCCCTGAAGTTATCCCTGAAGTTATCCCTGAAGGTATCTCTGAAGGTATCTGAGGGTATCCCTGAAAGTATCCCTGAAGTTATCCCTGAAGTTATCCCTGAGGTTATCCCTGAAGGTATCCCTGAAGTTATCCCTGAACATATCATTGAAGGTATCCCTGAACGTATCATTGAAGGTGAAGAATGAGACATTTATGCAGCATATGGGAATCTTTATTCAGGAAACGTTTCGCCACACAGTGGCTTCATCAGTCCAATACAAAGAGGAAGGCGTAAGGAGAGGAGGAGTATGAGGTAATCAGTCCCTCAACCTGGAGTCGATGTGTTCAGTCCATCAATCTTGTAGAATGTACAGCATAGTGCCGTACGGCCATATGCTGTACATATGCTGTAGAATGTACAGCATATGGCCGTACGGCCCTATGCTGTACATTCTACAAGATTGATGGACTGAACACATCGACTCCAGGTTGAGGGACTGATTACCTCATACTCCTCCTCTCCTTACGCCTTCCTCTTTGTATTGGACTGATGAAGCCACTGTGTGGCGAAACGTTTCCTGAATAAAGATTCCCATATGCTGCATAAATGTCTCATTCTTCAACGTGTCGGTTTTTCAAACCATTCATCACATCGTTGAAGGTATCCCTGAACGTATCCCTGAACGTATCATTGAAGGTATCCCTGAAGGTATCCCTGAACGTATCATTGAAGGTATCCCTGAAGGTATCCCTGAACGTATCATTGAAGGTATCCCTGAAGGTATCCTTGAACGTATCATTGAAGGTATCCCTGAAAGTATCCCTGAATGCATCATTGAAGGTATCCCTGAAGGTATCCCTGAAGGTATCATTGAAGGTATCCCTGAAGGTATCCCTGAACGTATCATTGAAGGTATCCCTGAAGGTATCCTTGAACGTATCATTGAAGGTATCCCTGAAGGTATCCCTGAACGTATCATTGAAGGTATCCCTGAAGGTATCCTTGAACGTATCATTGAAGGTATCACTGAAGATATCCCTGAAGATATCCCTGAAAGTATCCCTGAAGATATCATTGAAGGTATCCCTGAAGATATCCCTGAAGGTATCCCTGAAGATATCCCTGAAGGTATCCCTGAAGATATCCCTGAAGGTATCCCTGAAGATATCCCTGAAGGTATCCCTGAAGGTATCATTGAAGGTATCCCTGAAGATATCCCTGAAGGTATCCCTGAAGATATCCCTGAAGGTATCCCTGAAGATATCCCTGAAGGTATCCCTGAAGATATCCCTGAAGGTATCCCTGAAGGTATCATTGAAGGTATCCCTGTAAAAACAACCAAATGTTTGAAACTAGTTAGTATGTTCACGTGACCAATGTTCACGTGACCAATGTTCACGTGACATATGTTCACGTGACCTATGTTCACGTGACCTATGTTCACGTGACCTATGTTCACGTGACCTATGTTCACGTGACCTATGTTCACGTGACCTATGTTCACGTGACCTATGTTCACGTGACCTATGTTCACGTGACCAATATTCACGTGACCAATGTTCACGTGACCTATGTTCACGTGACCTATGTTCACGTGACCTATGTTCACGTGACTAATGTTCACGTGACCTATGTTCACGTGACCTATGCTCACGTGACCTATGTTCACGTGACCAATGTTCACGTGACCTATGTTCACGTGACCTATGTTCACGTGACCAATGTTCACGTGACCTATGTTCACGTGACCTATGTTCACGTGACCATGTTCACGTGACCATGTTCACGTGACCATGTTCACGTGACCATGTTCACGTGACCTATGTTCACGTGACCCATGTTCACGTGACCATGTTCACGTGACCATGTTCACGTGACCTATGTTCGCGTGACCCATGTTCACGTGACCATGTTCACGTGACCATGTTCACGTGACCTATGTTCACGTGACCTATGTTCACGTGACCTATGTTCACGTGACCAATGTTCACGTGGCCTATGTTCACGTGACCATGTTCACGTGGCCATGTTCACGTGACCATGTTCACGTGACCTATGTTCGCGTGACCTATGTTCACGTGACCATGTTCACGTGACCTATGTTCACGTGACCTATGTTCACGTGACCTATGTTCACGTGACCAATGTTCACGTGGCCTATGTTCACGTGACCATGTTCACGTGACCATGTTCACGTGACCTATGTTCACGTGACCTATGTTCACGTGACCAATGTTCACGTGACCTATGTTCACGTGACCTATGTTCACGTGACCCATGTTCACGTGACCATGTTCACGTGACCTATGTTCACGTGACCTATGTTCACGTGACCTATGTTCACGTGACCTATGTTCACGTGACGTATGTTCACGTAACCCATGTTCACGTGACCTATGTTCACGTGACCTATGTTCACGTGACCTATGTTCACGTGACCTATGTTCACGTGACCTATGTTCACGTGACCTATGTTCACGTGACCACGTTCACGTGACCATGTTCACGTGACCTATGTTCACGTGACCATGTTCACGTGACCATGTTCACGTGACCTATGTTCACGTGACCCATGTTCACGTGACCTATGTTCACGTGACCTATGTTCACGTGACCTATGTTCACGTGACCTATGTTCACGTGACTCATGTTCACGTGACCATGTTCACGTGACCGTGTTCACGTGACCATGTTCACGTGATCATGTTCACGTGACCATGTTCACGTGACCATGTTCATGTGACCTATGTTCACGTGACCCATGTTCACGTGACCATGTTCACGTGACCATGTTCACGTGACCATGTTCACGTGACCTATGATTAAACTAGGGCAGCAGCCCGAGTACCAGGAATGGCAGAGCGATTCCCACCCGAGAAGGCCGAGGTATGACCAGAGCTTCGGTAAGATGGGGAAGGAAGAAGGATGGGTAAGGTTAGAAATATGGGAAAGGGATGGGTAGGTGGAGGGGAGGTGGGGTGATTAAGGTATGTGGCCTAACCACTTTGGAGAATTTTATGCAAGTGTGTGTGTGTGTGTGTGTGTGTGTGTGTGTGTGTGTGTGTGTGTGTGTGTGTGTGTGTGTGTGTGTGTGTGTGTGTGTTGTGTTATTCATGAATACACTGAATTCATAAGATGAGTATACCTCCTGCCCATCATTTGCACACAGTTATACCTGCTGTATACCTGCATGCTACCGAGTTGGAAGGATGCATACTTTTGCAATTGCCTTTTTTCGCAAGAGATCGGTTGTAAGGCTGTTGCTGCAGATGGTATTGCAAGGCATTTGATGGAGTCGACTGCTAACCTGGAGTTGGTTGGCTGAGCAGTTACTGAGGTGGTCTTGCCGTAGGATGCTTGTAGATGTTACAAGGTTAGTTGTAAGGTATACATGTAGTGTGAGGTAAGTCTCCATAAACTGGGATGCATTTATCCTTGTTGTTGGACACAGAACGGTTCTGGTGGTATCCATTCTTCTATATCTTCGGGGAGGTCACTGAGGATCCTTGGTCTTGGGAAGTTCTCCTTGTGGATGAAGCGTCGGACTCTTAGTTGGAGGATCATTCTTTTGGTTTTGTGAGGATGTGTGTTGATGATGTAGTCGGTGGTGTTTGTTGGTTGGGGAGGGTCTTCTCTGTCTGGTATATAGAGTTCCTGCGTGTTGAATAGTTGTCTCTTTTTTTTAATTTATCTAACCCGACATTTATTGCATCGATCTCCATTTGTGTGTGCAGGTCTTCCATCATGGTTCTGTCTCATCGCCTGGTGCCAGTGATAAAGCGGTGTGCTCTGTTCTGTACTCTTTGTAGCTGTAATATGGTGGATTTAGTTGTTAGTTACATGGGTACGCGAGGGTATTCCAGCAAAGGTCTTATCAAGATGCTTCTTGATGTGGGAGGAGGCTTCTTTGAATCTGAATAGTTGGCCGAGGCGGATTTTTGCTAGGTTCACCTTTTTGGAGACGTGAGATGTAGAGTGGAGCAATCTGTCGATCTTGTAACCCAGGATCTTGTTTGGGTTTCTGATAGCGATACGTGTACCTCTGATGGAGATACCCCCTTTTGTCTTTTATGGTTGATGTGAAACAGCTCTTCTTCGTAGTTCCGCATTCGTTTTGTCTATTACTCTCCTGTGCTTGCTTATACCTGATATAGGGATGGATGATACTACATGGATAACATCTGCAAATTGGGTGATGATGGTGTCATTTAATTCAGGCTGTGAGAGGTCGTTTACACATATATTGAAGAGTATGGGGTTGAGGCACAAGCCCTGTGGTACTCCAGCTGTCGGTGTGAAAGGTGCTGCTGACTTTCCATTGAAGGTGGGAATGATGATTCTACCTGTTAAGGAGTTGTATACGAGCCTGAGTAAGGTCCAGTTGTGATCCGGGAGGTCGGCAAGTTTGAATATGAAGCCGTCGTGCCACAGGCTGTCGAAAGCTTTGTGTACATCCCTAGTTGCAAATTAAGGCAAGGTTTCCATGTTTCCTCAGGCTGTCCACCGCATCAAAGATGATATTTATAGCATGTTGTGTTCCGCGGTGGGACCTGAAGCTAAACTGCTTTTCGGAGAAGAGGTGGTTGAATTCCATGTACTAGTTCAGTCTATTGGAGATGATTTTTTTTCAGGCTTTGCCAGTGACTTCTAGTAAGGAGATAGGTTTGTAGTTCTCCGATTTCCGGTTGTCCTTATTGGGTTTTGCGATGATCATCCTTGCTGTCTTAAATGCCACAGGGGAGTGTCCAGATGCCAAGACAGCATTAAAGACATTTACCATAGACATCTTGCAGTTACAGGGTAGGTACTTTCATTGTTATGCTGTTATGCCTGAGGGGCCAGGTGCCTTGTTTCTCATTCGGCCAATGACTTTGGTCATCTCCCTGAGGGTAATTGGTATAGAGAGAGAGGGTGTTCGTTTTCGAGGGAAGATGTATCAATTAATGGAATTGGGTGGAAGTCTTCCCAATTTTCGTCCCGCCATTGGTTGACTCACTATCATTGTGAGAGAATTTTCTCCCACACTTCACCCATCAGCTTAGCTTGGTCTTGTGGGCCCTCGAGAAGGGTAGTCACTTCCTCACCGTCTACGTCGGTAAAGGAGTGTGTAAGGTGTTGTGTGAGTGTGGGTTTAGCCCCCAGTAGCCTACGGATCTTACTCCAGAACTGTTCTGGACGGTGTTTGTACTGGTTAGCCTGGAGAACAAGATATTTCCATATTTCTCTCTTGTGCTGAGTGATTAGGGTGATTAATTCTCTCCTCATCCTTTGCAGTACCGTCCGTGTGGGCTGTCCCATGTGGAAGTGTCTACTACACTCAGCTTGGTAATTATTCATGTCGTCCTTTATCTCCCTGGTAGGTTTGTACTGCTGGTACATCTTTGAAGTTGTTAGTTTGCAGCATGCCTGTGTGGCCTCAGTGATTCTTTTGTGGAGGGAGCTGATTGCCTCATCTATTGCCGTTGAGGGTTTGTTCTCAAGAGAAATAGTATGGTCGTTTCCTAGGTAGTCCCTGAGGGGGCCAAAGCCTAGTGTTTTTAGGTTGGGTTTGGAGTGGGTGGTCAAGCGGAACGGCAAAGACTGGAGATTTATTATGACAGGAATGTGGTCTGAACCGACGTTACTGCCAGGGGATACTCTGCAATGGAATAGGTCACAGTCCCTGTTGGTAAGTACGTAAGTACTACGTCGGGTGTTCCTTGGAACGATAGATTTCTTGCTGTCACAATATTGAATAGTTGTTTCCCCTTTTGGTTACCTAGTGGTTGGGCGGCGCCACAGTTGAAGAGAGCGGGGTGATGGGCGTTGAATTCCCCTGCTAGGACTGTAGAGACTGTACTGAGTAACCAGTGTAATGGGATGGACTCTATGTACGGCTGTCTGGGAGGAAAGTAACCTATTTCCGCTGTAAGGTGCCCAAATGAGGTCTACAGTTCTATCGCTAAGATGATGTCCTCGTTAGCATAGATGTTGCAGAATTCTTGTCCCTGCTTCACTATGACGGCCACTCCACTGTAGGGCCCTTTGAATTTCTCAAGTGTTGAGTAACCAGGCAGGTTTATATGTTGATCTGATCTGGCTGCTGTCTCATTTAGAAGGATAATGTCTGGATTGTGGTTGCATAGATCTGCTTCAAGGAGGTAGCGGTTGTTGAAGAGGCGCTGGATGCTGAGTTGCAAAATCGTGATCCCCATCATATAGCATTGATGCCGCATGCAGAGAATTGGTGTCTGAGGTTATAGCCGCCTGGTGTGAGCATGTTCTCCCTGTTGAATTCCTTGTGAGGACGGGGTTTGTAGTCCTGGGTGGTTTTCTGAGAGCAGAATTGTTGGTCCTAATCAATACTGCTAGTATTGGTAACATTAACTGACAAATTAGACTCGTCTTTGGACCTCAAGGACACATCGGATGCTTCGTTCCCTAGGCGTACTGGGTCATCATTCCCATCCACATCGGGGATGGGAGACATTAGGTTCTCTTCGTGGCAGCCCAAGAAGAGAGTGAGCCAGTGTATATATAGGCGAGGAGGACAGGGACAGGAGAGGAAGGAAAAAAAATATAGTGGTAATGCTTGGTGCCGTAGCTTCCAACATTCAAAAAAGGTGTCAAAAATACGATAAAGGGGAGTGAAATTCAAATATTTTGGTGCAGATTTGACTAGATATTTGCGACTCACTTGCCGCGAATTTTCTGTAAAATAGTGTGGAATTTTTATTCTCTTGAAATCACTTTAAATAATTTTAGTTCATCTGCTCTGGACAGCTTAAGTACTCAATGACTGAAGTGTCTTAGGGTAACGTGAGGGAAAGTTGGTTGATGCCCTAGCTGTAAAACACTTGTGGGTTTAGTGCTTAGTTTTGATAATAAAAATAATAATGCTTATGTCCTAAAATAGTAAAAAAAAAAATTGGAATCAGAAAAATACTTGTGATAACTGCAGAATGATTCGTTGGTTCAGTTTCAAATATTTTCCAATTATGTGATTTCCTGAATACAAGGTTCGTGGTGTTACTTAAAATATAATTGTATCAAAGTGATATTCCTTTATTAAGTAATAAGAGAAAGTTTCTTACTGGCTTCTTGTAGGTTCACCGGAGCTGCCCCAGTCCGGGTCTTGTAGGTTCACCGGAGCTGCCCCAGTCCGGGTCTTGTAGGTTCACCGGAGCTGCCCCAGTCCGGGTCTTGTAGGTTCACCGGAGCTGCCCCGGTCCGGGTCTTGTAGGTTCACCGGAGCTGCCCCAGTCCGGGTCTTGTAGGTTCACCGGAGCTGCCCCAGTCCGGGTCTTGTAGGTTCACCGGAGCTGCCCCAGTCCGGGTCTTGTAGGTTCACCGGAGCTGCCCCAGTCCGGGTCTTGTAGGTTCACCGGAGCTGCCCCAGTCCGGGTCTTGTAGGTTCACCGGAGCTGCCCCAGTCCGGGTCTTGTAGGTTCACCGGAGCTGCCCCAGTCCGGGTCTTGTAGGTTCACCGGAGCTGCCCCAGTCCGGGTCTTGTAGGTTCACCGGAGCTGCCCCAGTCCGGGTCTTGTAGGTTCACCGGAGCTGCCCCGGTCCGGGTCTTGTAGGTTCACCGGAGCTGCCCCGGTCCGGGTCTTGTAGGTTCACCGGAGCTGCCCCGGTCCGGGTCTTGTAGGTTCACCGGAGCTGCCCCGGTCTGGGTCTTGTAGGTTCACCGGAGCTGCCCCGGTCTGGGTCTTGTAGGTTCACCGGAGCTGCCCCGGTCTGGGTCTTGTAGGTTCACCGGAGCTGCCCCGGTCTGGGTCTTGTAGGTTCACCGGAGCTGCCCCGGTCCGGGTCTTGTAGGTTCACCAGAGCTGCCCCGGTCTGGGTCTTGTAGGTTCACCGGAGCTGCCCCAGTCCGGGTCTTGTAGGTTCACCAGAGCTGCCCCGGTCTGGGTCTTGTAGGTTCACCAGAGCTGCCCCGGTCTGGTTCTTGTAGGTTCACCGGAGCTGCCCCGGTCCGGGTCTTGTAGGTTCACCGGAGTTGCCCCAGTCCGGGTCTTGTAGGTTCACCGGAGCTGCCCCGGTCTGGGTCTTGTAGGTTCACTGGAGCTGCCCCGGTCCGGGTCTTGTAGGTTCACCGGAGCTGCCCCGGTCCGGGTCTTGTAGGTTCACCGGAGCTGCCCCGGTCCGGGTCTTGTAGGTTCACCGGAGCTGCCCCAGTCCGGGTCTTGTAGGTTCACCGGAGCTGCCCCGGTCCGGGTCTTGTAGGTTCACCAGAGCTGCCCCGGTCTGGGTCTTGTAGGTTCACCGGAGCTGCCCCAGTCCGGGTCTTGTAGGTTCACCAGAGCTGCCCCGGTCTGGGTCTTGTAGGTTCACCAGAGCTGCCCCGGTCTGGGTCTTGTAGGTTCACCGGAGCTGCCCCGGTCCGGGTCTTGTAGGTTCACCGGAGTTGCCCCAGTCCGGGTCTTGTAGGTTCACCGGAGCTGCCCCGGTCTGGGTCTTGTAGGTTCACTGGAGCTGCCCCGGTCCGGGTCTTGTAGGTTCACCGGAGCTGCCCCGGTCCGGGTCTTGTAGGTTCACCGGAGCTGCCCCGGTCCGGGTCTTGTAGGTTCACCGGAGCTGCCCCAGTCCGGGTCTTATAGGTTCACTGGAGCTGCCCCGGTCTGGGTCTTGTAGGTTCACCGGAGCTGCCCCGGTCCGGGTCTTGTAGGTTCACCGGAGCTGCCCCAGTCCGGGTCTTGTAGGTTCATCGGAGCTGCCCCGGTCCGGGTCTTGTAGGCTCACCGGAGCTGCCCCGGTCCGGGTCTTGTAGGTTCACCGGAGCTGCCCCGGTCCACATCTTGTAGGTTCACTGGAGCTGCCCCGGTCCGGGTCTTGTAGGTTCATCAGAGCTGCCCCGGGCCGGGTCTTGTAGGTTCACCGGAGCTGCCCCGGTCCACGTCTTGTAGGTTCACCAGAGCTGCCCCGGTCCGGGTCTTGTAGGTTCACCAGAGCTGCCCCAGTCCGGGTCTTGTAGGTTCACCGGAGCTGCCCCGGTCCGGGTCTTGTAGGTTCACCGGAGCTGCCCCAGTCCGGGTCTTGTAGGTTCACCGGAGCTGCCCCGGTCCGGGTCTTGTAGGTTCACCGGAGCTGCCTTGGTCCGGGTCTTGTAGGTTCACCAGAGCTGCCCCGGTCCGGGTCTTGTAGGTTCACCGGAGCTGCCCCGGTCCGGGTCTTGTAGGTTCACCGGAGCTGCCCCGGTCCACGTCTTGTAGGTTCACCGGAGCTGCCCTGGTCCAGGTCTTGTAGGTTCACCGGAGCTGCCCCGGTCCACGTCTTGTAGGTTCACCGGAGCTGCCCTGGTCCACGTCTTGTAGGTTCACCGGAGCTGCCCCGGTCCACATCTTGTAGGTTCACCGGAGCTGCCCTGGTCCAGGTCTTGTAGGTTCACCGGAGCTGCCCTGGTCCACGTCTTGTAGGTTCACCGGAGCTGCCCCGGTCCACGTCTTGTAGGTTCACCGGAGCTGCCCTGGTCCAGGTCTTGTAGGTTCACCGGAGCTGCCCCGGTCCACGTCTTGTAGGTTCACCGGAGCTGCCCCGGTCCAGGTCTTGTAGGTTCACCAGAGCTGCCCTGGTCCACGTCTTGTAGGTTCACCGGAGCTGCCCTGGTCCACGTCTTGTAGGTTCACCAGAGCTGCCCTGGTCCAGGTCTTGTAGGTTCACCGGAGCTGCCCTGGTCTACGTCTTGTAGGTTCACCGGAGCTGCCCCGGTCCACGTCTTGTAGGTTCACCGGAGCTGCCCTGGTCCAGGTCTTGTAGGTTCACCGGAGCTGCCCTGGTCCACGTCTTGTAGGTTCACCAGAGCTGCCCTGGTCCACGTCTTGTAGGTTCACCGGAGCTGCCCTGGTCCACGTCTTGTAGGTTCACCGGAGCTGCCCCGGTCCACGTCTTGTAGGTTCACCGGAGCTGCCCTGGTCCACGTCTTGTAGGTTCACCGGAGCTGCCCTGGTCCACGTCTTGTAGGTTCACCGGAGCTGCCCCGGTCCACGTCTTGTAGGTTCACCGGAGCTGCCCCGGTCCACGTCTTGTAGGTTCACCGGAGCTGCCCCGGTCCACGTCTTGTAGGTTCACCGGAGCTGCCCCGGTCCACGTCTTGTAGGTTCACCGGAGCTGCCCCGGTCCAGGTCTTGTAGGTTCACCGGAGCTGCCCCGGTCCAGGTCTTGTAGGTTCACCGGAGCTGCCCCGGTCCACGTCTTGTAGGTTCACCAGAGCTGCCCCGGTCCACGTCTTGTAGGTTCACCGGAGCTGCCCCGGTCCACGTCTTGTAGGTTCACCGGAGCTGCCCCGGTCCACGTCTTGTAGGTTCACCGGAGCTGCCCCGGTCCAGGTCTTGTAGGTTCACCGGAGCTGCCCCGGTCCAGGTCTTCTTCAGATGGTGATCCAGCTATCACTACACTATACTATCACTACACTATTCTATCACAACACTATACTATCACTACATTGTATCACTACACTATACTATCACTACACTACTATCATTACACTATACTATCACTACACTATACTATCACTATCACTATACTATCACTACACTATACTATCACTACACTATCACTACACTATACTATCACTATCACTACACTATACTATCACTATCACTATACTATCACTACACTAACACTACACTATCACTACCACTACACTATCACTACACTATACTATCCCTACACTGTACTATCACTACACTATACTATCACTACACTATACTATCACTACACTACACTATCACTGCACTACACTCTCACTACACTATACTATACACTCCACTTTCATTACACTATACTATCACTACACTTTACTACCACTACACTATATCACTACACTATACTATCACTATACTATTACTACACTACACTATTACTACACTATACTATATGTAGACAGCCTGTACTGTCTGCACAGACAGCCTATGCTGTCTGACAGCTTAGTTCATATTCCGTGGCACTAAGGTGCTGCCCTCTAGCCTGCCCAGGTCAGTGGGACGCTGGTCACACGCTCACTCTCTCAGCGGCCTAGCACCAAGAGGCGGGGCCAGGAGCTAAGACTCGACCCCTCCATACAATAAGTGTCAGGGGCCCGAGACTGTTCAACTGCCTCCCAGCATACATAAGGGGGATTACCAACAGACCCCTGGCAGTCTTCAAGCTGGCACTGGACAAGCACCTAAAGTCGGCTCCTGACCAGCCGGGCTGTGGCTCGTACGTTGGTTTGCGTGCAGCCAGCAGCAACAGCCTGGTTGATCAGGCTCTGATCCACCAGGAGGCCTGGTCACAGACCGGGCCGCGGGGGCGTTGACCCCCGGAACTCTCTCCAGGTAAACTCCAGGTAATAGGTGAGTACAAGGCCTAATAGCTCTCTCCCTCTCGTGCCCATGGCCCTACCCGGGCCATGGGCACAACACACAAGCCTGTGTACCCACCACTATATTATAAATAAAGGAAAGAAGCCTCCGAAGACGTATCCTTCACTCACCCGCTACCAGAATTACCAAATAATCTCGTTATATATATCACTACACTATACTATATCACTATACTATATCACTATACTATCAATACACTATACTATACATTACACTATCATTACACTACGCTATCACTTCACTATACTATACACTATACTGTCACTACACTATACTGTCACTACACTATACTGTACACTATACTATCACTACACGATATTATCACTACACTATCACTATATTATCACTACACTATACTATCACTACACTATATAACTACACTATATCACTACACTATATTACTATGCTATACTGTACTATCACTACACTGTACTATGCTATACTATCACTATACTATACTACCACTACACTTTACTATCACTATACTATCACTACACTATACTATCACTACACTTTACTATCACTATACTATCACTACACTATACTACCACTACACTTTACTATCACTATACTATCACTACACTATCACTACACTATACTATCACTACACTATCACTTCACTATACTATCACTACACTATATCACTACTATCACTATACTATCACTACACTATACTATCACTACACTCATTTCACTATACTGTCACTACACTATACTATCACTACACTATCACTATATTCTCAATACACTATACACTACAATATCACTACACTATCACTATATTATCAATACACTATACACTACACTGTCACTATACTATAGTATCACTACACTGTACTATCATTACACTACACTATACTATCACTACACTATACTACCACTACACTATACTATCACTACACTATACTATCACTACACTAACATAGACAAGGATGTCAGCCACAGCACCGTGTCTTCCTTTGCAGATGACACCCGAATCTGCATGACAGTGTCTTCCATTGCAGACACTGCAAGGCTCCAGGAGGACATCAACCAAATCTTTCAGTGGGCTGCAGAAAACAATATGAAGTTCAACGATGAGAAATTTCAATTACTCATATATGGTAAACACGAGGAAATTAAATCTTCATCAGAGTACAAAACAAATTCCCGCCACAAAATAGAGCGAAACACCAACGTCAAAGACCTGGGAGTGATCATGTCGGAGGATCTCACCTTCAAGGACCATAACATTGTATCAATCGCATCTGCTAGAAAAATGACAGGATGGATAATGAGAACCTTCAAAACTAGGGAATCCAAGCCCATGATGACACTCTTCAGGTCACTTGTTCTATCTAGGCTGGAATATTGCTGCACACTAACAGCACCTTTCAAGGCAGGTGAAATTTCTGACCTAGAAAATGTACAGAGAACCTTCACGGCGCGCATAACGGAGATAAAACACCTCAATTACTGGGAGTGCTTGAGGTTCCTAAACCTGTATTCCCTGGAACGCAGGCGGGAGAGATACATGATTATATACACCTGGAAAATCCTAGAGGGACTAGTACCGAACTTGCACACGAAAATCACTCACAACGAAAGCAAAAGACTTGGCAGACGATGCAACATCCCCCCAATGAAAAGCAGGGGTGTCACTAGCACGTTAAGAGACCATACAATAAGTGTCAGGGGCCCGAGACTGTTCAACTGCCTCCCAGCATACATAAGGGGGATTACCAACAGACCCCTGGCAGTCTTCAAGCTGGCACTGGACAAGCACCTAAAGTCGGTTCCTGACCAGCCGGGCTGTGGCTCGTACGTTGGTTTGCGTGCAGCCAGCAGTAACAACCTGGTTGATCAGGCTCTGATCCACCAGGAGGCCTGGTCACAGACCGGGCCGCGGGGGCGTTGACCCCCGAAACTCTCTCCAGGTAAACTCCAGGTATACTATCACAACACTCACTACACTTCGTCAATAGTTTTCTACTCTCTATTACTGCCTGTCAGTTGCGTCAGGTCACTCATCGTTCCTTCACTACTCACTCCTTCCTTGTTCGTATTTTCACCTCTTCTTCATCCCGATCTCTCCTCCTCCTCCTTCTCTTCTTCCTCCCTTTTTATACTCATGATAACATAACTAAATTATAACAAATACATTATCAGGAGTAAAGTCAGTAGATTCATCACAAGAAAATACCAAGTTAACTAAATTATAAAAGTAACATTATCAGGAGTAAAGTCAGCAGCTTCAACACAAGAAAGTTGAATAGTTAACTAAACTAAAAAAATAACATTATCAGAAGTAAAAGTCAGTAGGTTCATCGCAGTATAGTTGTGATCAACATGGCTGCCTACACATTCCTTCTAATGATCATCTTCTATGGAACTTTGTTCCTGTTGAACGAGCACACGCGTCTTCGAAAATGGGAATTAATTAATGCCATCAGGTCCCGCCACAGGAAAGAACTATCTTAGGGTTTGGATATTAATATTCCAAGCTTTGTGGAAGCCCAAACTGACAGTACAGACGCAGTATGGGCCAAAATACCTATTCTCAACACCATCATAACTCTTGTGCAGAATTATCTCAGGACTGAGTGGTTAATGGCAGAGACTAGAAGCGAACTGTCCTGTTTCTCTCCCTGGAGTGTCCGTGGTTATATGCTCGCTGGTATCCTCGCTGGGGTACTCCTCCTCCTCCTCCTCATTGCAGCCTCCATTCTCCCACTGATTACTTGGCTTTACAATTCCCTCAAGTATTGTAAAAAAGTCAAGTACATCGACTCTTCCAACGTTCTCCCTGTGTGTGGCATACTTCAGGCCGTTGAGGCCCCTTCATCTGAGATGGACGCAGCTCACGAAGTCTCCGTCGTCAATCTTTTGGTGGAGTTGCGCCAAGTTCCTTCTCCTGCTGTTAACATGAAGTCGGAAGTGATTGTAGTCACTGACAGTAGTGTTAATGGATTGTCCCAGGTTCTGAGTGAGTTATGGGATCCATCCAGAAACATCCGCCTGCCTCATCACTTCTGCCTGTCTCCACGTTCCCGCAGAAGCAGTTATTCTCAGTTCGTCCCAAGATACTCCCGCTACCTCATCAAAAACTTCAGTTTCTACCGCATATATTGCTGTCGCATACCCGGATACTCAGGCTTCTTCGTCAAATACGGATTTTTCTTCGTCAGGAACTTGTGTTTCCTCCCCCAGTACTCCTGTTTGATTGGCAGATACTACTGCTGCTTCCGCTTCCGATACTTTTATCTCTGTTTATTTCTGCCTTCTCGTACTTTGTCTCCTCTTCATAATCCTATCCTCCCCTCCCTCCGCCCTTCCATTCCCTCCCTCCGCCCTTCCATTCCCTCCCTCTGTCCTTCTCTTCCCTCCCTCCGTCCTTCTTTTCCCTCTCTCCATCCTTCTCTTCCCTCCCTCCTCCCCTCCCTCCGTCCTTCTCTGCCCTCCCTCCTCCCCTCCCTCCATCCTTATCTTCCCTCCCTCCGTCCTTCTCTCCCCTCCCTCCGTCCTTCTCTCCCCTCCCTCCGTCCTTCTCTTCCCTCCTTCCTCCCCTCCCTCCGTCCTTCTCTTCCCTCCCTTCTCCCCTCCCTCCGTCCTTCTCTTCCCTCCCTCCTCCCCTCCCTCCGTCCATCTCTTCCCTCCCTCCTCCCCTCCCTCCGTCCTTCTCTTCCCTCCCTCCGTCCTTCCCTTCCTCCCCTCCTCCCCTCCCTCCGTCCTTCCCTTCCTCCTACCTCCCCTCTTCCCTTCTCTCCCCAACGTCTTCCTTACCCTATCCTCTCCTACCTTCGTCCTTCCCTTCCTCCTACCTTCCCTCTTCCCTTCTCTCCCCAACGTCTTCCTTACCCTATCCTCTCCTACCTCCGTCCTTCCCTTCCTCCTACCTCCCTTCTTCTCTTCCCTCCCCAACGTCTACCTTACCCTATCCTCTCCTACCTTCCTCCTACCTTCCCTCTTCCCTTCTCTCCCCAACGTCTACCTTACCCTATCCTCTCCTACCTTCGTCCTTCCCTTCCTCCTACCTTCCCTCTTCCCTTCTCTCCCCAACGTCTACCTTACCCTATCCTCTCCTACCTTCGTCCTTCCCTTCCTCCTACCTTCCCTCTTCCCTTCTCTCCCCAACGTCTACCTTACCCTATCCTCTCCTACCTTCGTACTTCCCTTCCCATCCCCCTCTCCTCCCTCCCTTCTACATCTGGTTCTCTATCTCCTCTCCGTGTTCCATCTGTCTCTGTTTTCTCCAACCTTCGTCACTCCCTCACCTGTCAGCGCCCTGTTCCTCTCGGTCTTGGCCTCTACCACTCCCTCAAATTCCTTCTCTCCATCACAACGCGCCTTCCCTGAAGTTCCCAGTTAACATCAGACCACAGCAGGACCAGACAGTGACTTAGGATGGCAGATCTGTCATTCCACTCCGGACTCACAGTGGAATGACAAAAAAAACGATACCTTCTGTAACAAGCTGGATAAACGTGTGAGTGAAGGTTTGACTCTAAATGGGATCTACATTCTACACAACATGAATTAGGAAGATATCAAACCTTGTTCCCTGAGTAACTTTGAGAATTGGTTAACAAATGTTTGTGTTTGATAATCTAAGTTTGAAAAGGATCAGCATAGTACATGTATATAGTCAAAATCTATGTTAACTCCATCATGAAAACCGGCAAAAATACCTGTGTATTGCGGAAATTCACAAATCTTGATACATAATTTATCTCTACTGACTTAACCTGGAGACCATAAGATGAGACGCTCCGATATTTTATTTATTTATTTATTTTATGTCTTTGCAAACATTACATTGAGATTTTATATTTACAATAATGGGTTGCAATGCAATTAGGGCCTCTATTATGCCTGGGCATTATGGGCCAACTTAACATTGTTGACTTACAGACTACTGAACACTAAGGATTATATCATAGTTCTCTTTATTTCTGTGAATGTTTTGCAACCAGTGGCTTCTTTAGTTTAGAGGTGAGTAGTATATGGGAAAGATTATTATTATTATTATTATTATTAAGGGGGAAGCGCTAAACCCGGAAGATTATACAGCGCCTGGGGGGGGGGATGTGGAAGGCATTCAGGCTTAATTCGGGGAACTGGAGCACAGATCCAATTCCCTAAATCAAGAGCCCCTCACCAACATCAAGGAACCTTCCTTGAGGGGTATATGGGAAAGAGTTTGAGGTAATTAGTTCCTCAGCCAGGAGTCGATGTGTTCAATTCAATAAACTTGACAAAAGTCCGGCATTTGCAGATGAGGTGATAATATGCATAAACAGTACACTAATTACTTACCTTAAAATATTTGTTGTCTTAATGGTCTTAATGTAGGGTGAGCGCTGTATAGCCCTTGTGGGTTAGTGCTTCTTTTTGATTATAATAATAATAATGAAGAATTGAGACACTTATGCAACATATGGGAATCTTTATTGAAGAAACGTTTCGCCACACAGTGGCTTCATCAGTCCAATACAAAGTAGAAGTGGGTAAGGAGAGTAGAAGTTTGAGGTAATCAGTCCCTCAACCTGGAATCGATGTGTTCAGTCCATCACTCTTGTAGGAAGTGCAGCATAGGGCCAGAGAGGTGGCTTATATACTGTGGTGAGATGAGTTGAATATAAGCCACCTCTCTGGCCCTATGCTGCACTTCCTACAAGAGTGATGGACTGAACACATCGATTCCAGGTTGAGGGACTGATTACCTCAAACTTCTACTCTCCTTACCCACTTCTACTTTGTATTGGACTGATGAAGCCACTGTGTGGCGAAACGTTTCTTCAATAAAGATTCCCATATGTTGCATAAGTGTCTCAATTCTTCAACTTGTCGGTTTTCAAAACCATTCATCACACAATAATAATAATGTAGGGTGAGAGGTGAAAAGTATTTGTAGAAAAGTTGTGTGATGAAGTGTCTGGTTATGGTTCATAAATATTCTTACAAATACCTTACCTTGTGTATATTATTATTATTATTATTATTATTATTATTATTATTATTATTATTATTATTATTATTATTATTATTATTATTATTATTATTATTATTATTATTATTATTATAATCAAAAGAATACATTGTGTACAAGTTGTCTCCTCAGTGCTACAGTAGAATAAATAAAGACATTTACCATTCTTATTTAATTATCAGAAGGAATGATACTCTGACAAATTATTATTACAAGTTACTATTACAAATTATTACTATTACAAGTTATTATTACAAGTTATAATTATTACGAGTTATTATTATAATCATAAAAAAGTAGCGGTAAACCCACAAGGGTCGTGAATACCTACAGAGTGAAGGCATCAGAAAGTAATAAATTTTTAGTTAAGTTACCGGTAGTTAACTAGAGAAAATATAATTGTTCAGCCTCTCCAACCATCCCCTTGGTGAAGTTATGTTTATGTTAATTTTTATACTGTGGGTGTATCTATTATGTTTATATGTTAGGAAACTGAAGGTTCACTTCAGTGTGTTTAGGAGTGTGAGGTGACAGCCAGTGAGGTGACAGCCAGTGAGGTGACAGCCAGTAGTGAGGTGACAGCCAGCAGTGAGGTGACAGCCAGTAGTGAGGTGACAGCTAGTGAGGTGACAGCTAGTGAGGTGACAGCCAGTGAGGTGACAGCCAGTGAGGTGACAGCCTGCAGTGAGGTGACAGGTGACAGCCAGTGAGGTGACAGCTAGTGAGGTGACAGCCAGCAGTGAGGTGACAGCCAGTGAGGTGACAGCCAGCAGTGAGGTGACAGCCAGTGAGGTGACAGCCAGATAGGTGAAAGCCAGAAGTGAGGTGACAGCCAGCAGTGAGGTGACAGCCAGTGAGGTGACAGCCAGTGAGGTGACAGCCAGCAGTGAGGTGACAACCAGCAGTGAGGTGACAGCATGCAGTGAGGTGACAGCCAGCAGTGAGGTGACAGCCAGCAGTGAGGTGACAATCAGCAGTGAGGTGACAGCATGCAGTGAGGTGACAGCCAGCAGTGAGGTGACAACCAGCAGTGAGGTGACAACCAACAGTGAGGTGACAGCATGCAGTGAGGTGACAGCCTGCAGTGAGGTGACAACCAGCAGTGAGGTGACAGCATGCAGTGAGGTGACAGCCAGCAGTGAGGTGACAGCCAGCAGTGAGGTGACAACCAGCAGTGAGGTGACAGCATGCAGTGAGGTGACAGCCAGCAGTGAGGTGACAACCAGCAGTGAGGTGACAACCAGCAGTGAGGTGACAGCCAGCAGTGAGGTGACAGCCAGCAGTGAGGTGACAACCAGCAGTGAGGTGACAGCCAGCAGTGAGGTGACAGCCAGCAGTGAGGTGACAGCCAGACAGGTGACAGCCAGCAGTGAGGTGACAGCCAGCAGTGAGGTGACAGCCAGCAGTGAGGTGACAACCAGCAGTGAGGTGACAACCAGCAGTGAGGTGACAGCCAGCAGTGAGGTGACAACCAGCAGTGAGGTGACAACCAGCAGTGAGGTGACAGCCAGCAGTGAGGTGACAGCCAGCAGTGAGGTGACAGCCAGTGAGGTGACAGCCAGCAGTGAGGTGACAGCCAGCAGTGAGGTGACAGCCAGCAGTGAGGTGACAACCAGCAGTGAGGTGACAGCCAGCAGTGAGGTGACAGCCAGCAGTGAGGTGCAGTCCAGCAGTGAGGTGACAACCTGCAGTGAGGTGACAGCCAGCAGTGAGGTGACAACCAGCAGGGTTAGCCACCCAGGATAACCCAAGAAAGTCAGTGCGTCATCGAGGACTGTCTAACTTATTTCCATTGGGGTCCTTAATCTTGTCCCCCAGGATGCGACCCACACCAGTCGACTGACACCCAGGTACCTATTTGCTGCTAGGTGAACAGGACAACAGCAAATGTTTCCACCCGAGAACCCGGGCCCTCCGTGTGTGAAGCGGAAGCTTTAGCACCAGCAGGGCGACAGCCTGCAGTGAGGTGACAGTAGCAGTGAGGTGACAGTAGCAGTGAGGTGACAGTAGCAGTGAGGTGACAGTAGCAGTGAGGTGACAGTAGCAGTGAGGTGACAGTAGCAGTGAGGTGACAGTAGCAGTGAGGTGACAGTAGCAGTGAGGTGACAGTAGCAGTGAGGTGACAGTAGCAGTGAGGTGACAGTAGCAGTGAGGTGACAGTAGCAGTGAGGTGACAGTAGCAGTGAGGTGACAGTAGTAGTGAGGTGACAGTAGCAGTGAGGTGACAGTAGCAGTGAGGTGACAGTAGTAGTGAGGTGACAGTAGTAGTGAGGTGACAAGTAGCAGTGAGGTGACAGCCTGCAGTGAGGTAAGATAAGATAAGATAAGATTTCGTTCGGAGCCCCCAGCAGTGAGGTGACAGCCAGCAGTGAGGTGACAGCCAGCAGTGAGGTGACAACCAGCAGTGAGGTGACACAGCCAGCAGTGAGGTGACAACCAGCCAGCAGTGAGGTGACAGCCAGCAGTGAGGTGACAGCCAACCAGCAGTGAGGTGACAGCCATCAGTGAGGTGACAGCCAGCAGTGAGGTGACAGCCAGCAGTGAGGTGACAGCCAGCAGTGAGGTGACAGCCAGCAGTGAGGTGACAACCAGCAGTGAGGTGACAGCCAGCAGTGAGGTGACAGCCAGCAGTGAGGTGCAGTCCAGCAGTGAGGTGACAACCTGCAGTGAGGTGACAGCCAGCAGTGAGGTGACAACCAGCAGTGAGGTGACAGCCTGCAGTGAGGTAAGATAAGATAAGATTTCGTTCAGATTTTTAACCCCGGAGGGTTAACCACCCAGGATAACCCAAGAAAGTCAGTGCGTCATCGAGGACTGTCTAACTTATTTCCATTGGGGTCCTTAATCTTGTCCCCCAGGATGCGACCCACACCAGTCGACTGACACCCAGGTACCTATTTGCTGCTAGGTGAACAGGACAACAGGTGTAAGGAAACGTGTCGAAATGTTTCCACCCGCCGGGAATCGAACCCGGGCCCTCCGTGTGTGAAGCGGAAGCTTTAGCCACCAGGCCACCGGGCGACAGCCTGCAGTGAGGTGACAGCCAGCAGTGAGGTGACAGCCTGCAGTGAGGTGACAGCCTGCAGTGAGGTGACAGCCAGCAGTGAGGTGACAACCAGCAGTGAGGTGACAACCAGCAGTGAGGTGACAGCCAGCAGTGAGGTGCAGTCCAGCACCAGCAGTGAGGTGCAGTCCAGCAGTGAGGTGCAGTCCAGCACCAGCAGTGAGGTGCAGTCCAGCACCAGCAGTGAGGTGACAACCAGCACCAGCAGTGAGGTGCAGTCCAGCACCAGCAGTGAGATGCAACCAGCACCAGCAGTGAGGTGCAGTCCAGCACCAGCAGTGAGATGCAGTCCAGCACCAGCAGTGAGGTGCAGTCCAGCACCAGCAGTGAGGTGACAACCAGCACCAGCAGTGAGGTGCAGTCCAGCACCAGCAGTGAGGTGCAGTCCAGCACCAGCAGTGAGGTGCAGTCCAGCACCAGCAGTGAGGTGCAGTCCAGCACCAGCAGTGAGGTGACAACCAGCACCAGCAGTGAGGTGCAGTCCAGCACCAGCAGTGAGGTGCAGTCCAGCACCAGCAGTGAGGTGCAGTCCAGCAGTGAGGTGCAGTCCAGCACCAGCAGTGAGGTGCAGTCCAGCACCAGCAGTGAGGTGCAGTCCAGCACCAGCAGTGAGGTGCAGTCCAGCACCAGCAGTGAGGTGCAGTCCAGCACCAGCAGTGAGGTGCAGTCCAGCACCAGCAGTGAGGTGCAGTCCAGCACCAGCTGTGAGGTGCAGTCCAGCACCAGCAGTGAGGTGCAGAGTGACAGCTACATTAAGTGGCTAGTGATTCACAATTCAGGAAGAAGAAAGGTTAACAGGGGAAGATGTGAAGGTAGGAAATCGATTCTGTGTTCTCCAGGACGAGTGTTACTTCAGTGGTTAGTGAGGTTGAAGGTACCACTGACTCCCCTGATAATTGTAGGAGATTCTCAGATAAGATATATGGACCGTGCTTTTTGTAACAGAGATAGGAAGGTCAGGCAGAGGGTGTGCATCCCAGGAGCTGGTGTTGGTGACATAGTCAGCAGGTTGGATAATATTATGTTAGGTAATGGGAACAAGCTCATTATCTGTCTTACTGCTAGGGGTAATGACATTGGGAAGGACAGGAGACAGGAACTGCTAGGTAAGTACAGGTCAGTCATAGAAGTAGTTAGGTCTATGTGAGGGATCCCAATCATATGTAGCATCCTGCCTAGAAGAGGCGAGGGCAATAAATGAATGTCTAGGGCAATTAGTATAAATTGCTGGCTAGACAGGTACTGCAAGGAATCTGCAATCCCATTCATTGATAACTGGGACAAATTCTATGGCAAATGTGATTTGCAAGGGATGGGGTTCATCTCTCTGGGGTTGGAGTGGTTGTATTAGCCAATTCAACTGATGATGGGGGGGGGTCATTGATGACTTGTCTACAACTTTAAACTGATAGAATACAGAGGTATGGCTGTTTGTGGAAAACAATCAGGCTGCAGTACTTACCAGATGTTACCAGGATACCTCAGGGATATGTTTAAAAGACAATATTGAAAATAGAGTTGCTATTAAGGACTCTGGTGGCCTGGTGGTTAACGCTCTCGCTTCACACGGTGAGGGCCTGGGTTCGATTCCCAGCCAGAGTAGAAACATTGGACGTGTTTCTTTCCACCTGTTGTCTATGTTCCCCATCAGTAAAATGGGTACCTGGGTGTTAGTCGACTGGTGTGGGTCGCATCCTGGGACACTGACCTAAGGAGGCCTGGTCACAGACCGGGCCGCGGGGGCGTTGACCCCCGGAACTCTCTCCAGATAAACTCCAGATAAAGGCAAACCAATTGCTCAACAAAGAGAGATAGTAGAGGGCAACGAGTGACTAGCTCCGTTAAGGTTTACTATACAAATAGTAGGAGTCTAAGAAATAAGATATATGAGCTAAGATTACTTGCAAGTGTAGGTAATATAGATATTATTGCTATAACAGAGACCTGGTTCAACCTGAAAGATAGAGAAATGCCTTCTGAATGGAACATACAGGGTTATAAACTATTCCACACTGATAGGGTCAACAAGAAGGGTGGTGGAGTGGCGATGTATGTCAAATGATAATTTAAATTGTGTTAGACAAGATATAAAATTAGAAACATCAGACACAGAATATGTTTGGCCACAGTTTGTTGAAGGTCTTGAAAAATTAATTTTGTGTATGATTTATTGGCCCCCCAAACCTTGACAGGGAGTATGGTAGGCTTCTATAGGACGAAATTCATAAGGCATTTAGATATGAAAATGTTTAATGGGAGATTTTAACTTTAGACAAATTGATTGGAACAATGTGATAAGAAATTTTGAGTCTAGTGACTTTCTTGATACAGTTCAGGATTGCTTTTTAAAACAGTTTGTGACAGAACCAACTAGAGGAAACAACCTGCTTGACTTGGTTCTTGCCAACAAAGTATCACTAGCTAATAATCTTGAAGTTAATGATGAGCTAGGGAAAAGTGCTCGCAATATATCATGGAATTTCCCAGATAACTGCAATCAAGTCACTGTCCCAGATTTCTACTTGGCCGACTTCATGGGTCTGAAAAATTACCTGGGCGGGCTAAATTGGGATAACCTGACTATGGGTCTGGTAGCTAGTGTTGGTCGCCAATATGACGTGTTTCAGAGCATAGTGCTAGCTACCCAGACAACTTTTGTTCTGAGTGGGGAAATTAGATCTAACTAAAATGATCACAAATGGATAAACAAATTAAAACATCTCATTGGTCAAAAGAGAGGCACATATAGGCATATCAAAAGAAGGGAAGGGCAGTTAAGAAATCAATATATTCAATTAAAGAGAAAAATGAAAGAAGGAATAAGAAGAGCAAAAAGGGATTATGAGGATATAGTTGCAAGGGATTCAAAGACTAACCCAAAAGGGTTCTTTCAGGTATACAGAAGTAAGATTAGAGACAAGGTAGGCCCACTTAAGAGTAACTCAGGTCAGATCACTGACATTGATAAGGATATGTGCGAACTTTTCAACACCTACTTCCTCTCAGTTTTTACTCAGGAAGATACTAGCGAAATTCCAGAAAAATAAATTATGTAGAACAGGACGATAAATTATGCACAATTGGGGTAACTAGTGACATGGTCCTCAGACAAATAGAGAAATTAAAACCTAACAAATCCCCAGGCCCTGATGAACTGTTTCCAAAGATTTTAAAAGAATGTAAAGGGGAACTCAGCATACCTTTGGCTAATCTTTTCAATATATCACAACAAACTGGCATAGTGCCTGACAAGTGGAAAATGGCAAATGTAATACCTATTTACAAGGCAGGTGACAGGTCGTTAGCTTCGAACTATAGACCAATAAGCCTTACCTCCATAGTGGGAAAATTTATGGAATCAATAATTGCTGAAGCAATTCGTAGCCATCTTGAAAGGCATAAATTGATTAATGAATCTCAACACGGTTTTACAAAGGGGCATTCCTATCTTATGAATTTACTAACTTTTTTAACTAAGGTATTTGAGGAGGTAGATCATGGTATTGAATATGATACTGTGTATATGGACTTCAGTAAGGCTTTCGATAGAGTTCCACATCAGAGGCTATTGAGGAAACTTAAGGCACACGGAATAGGAGGAAAAATTTTTTCCCAGGTAGAGGCATGGTTGACAAATAGGCAGCAGAGAGTTTGCATAAATGGGGAGAAATCACAGTGGGGGCACATCACAAGCAGTGTTCCACAGGGTCAGTGTTGGGCCCCTTGTTGGTCACAATTTACATAAGCTACATAGATGATGACACTCTTCAGGTCACTTGTTCTATCTAGGCTGGAATATTGCTGCACACTAACAGCACCTTTCAAGGCAGGTGAAATTGCTGACCTAGAAAATGTACAGAGAACCTTCACGGCACGCATAACGGAGATAAAACACCTCAATTACTGGGAGCACTTGAGGTTCCTAAACCTGTATTCCCTGGAACGCAGGCAGGAGAGATACATGATTATATACATCTGGAAAATCCTAGAGGGACTAGTACCGAACTTGCACATGAAAATCACTCACTACGAAAGCAAAAGACTTGGCAGACGATGCAATCCCCCCAATGAAAAGCAGGGGTGTCACTAGCACGTTAAGAGACCATACAATAAGTGTCAGGGGCCCGAGACTGTTCAACTGCCTCCCAGCATACATAAGGGGGATTACCAACAGACCCCTGACTGTCTTCAAGCTGGCACTGGACAAGCACCTAAAGTCGGTTCCTGACCAGCCGGGCTGTGGCTCGTACGTTGGTTTGCGTGCAGCCAGCAGCAACAGCCTGGTTGATCAGGCTCTGATCCACCAGGAGGCCTGGTCACAGACCGGGCCGGGGGGGCGTTGACAGCCGGAACTCTCTCCAGGTAAACTCCAGATGAAGGAATAAATAACGATATAAATAAATTTGCTGATGACACCAAAATAGGCCATCCAGTTCATTCTAATGAGGACATTAGAGCATTCCAGGATGATTTGAATAGACTGATGCAGTGGTTGGAAAAATGGCAGATGCAGTTTAATATAGATAAATGCAAAGTTCTAAATGTTGGATAGGAAAATAACCATGTCATATATAAACTAAAAAGTGTAGATTTTAATATTACCGATGGCAAAAAGTATTTAGGAGTTCTGGTTAACAGTAATCTGAAACCAATAAATCTAACAGAATTCTTGGCTTCATATCAAGAAGTATAAATTATAGAAGTCCTCAGGTTGTTCTTCAACTCTATATATCTTTGGTTAGGCCTCATTTAGATTATGATGCACAGTTTTGGTCACCGTATTACAGAATGGATATAAATGCATTGGGAAACATACAAAGGAGGATAACAAAGTTGATCCCATGTATCAGAAATCTTACCTATGAGGATAGGGCCCTGAATTTGCACTCTAGAAAGGCATAGAATTAGGGGAGATATGACTGAGGTGTATAAATGGAAAACAGAAATTAATAAAGGGGATGTAAATAGTGTGCTAAAAATATCTAGCCTAGACAGGACATGCAGCAATGGATTTAAGTTGGTTTACTGTGAAGAATTAGAACATGCCTGCTGACTTGTCACATTCAGGGTTTTAAGTTGTTTCACATTGTTAAAAATAACGGGGAAGTGGGGTAGCACTATATGTCAGAGAACACTTGAATTGCTGCATAAAAACTAGTATAAAGACTGAAAAACACAATACACATTCTGTCTGGGTTGTTAAAAAAAAAATTAGATCTGAAATACCGTCCTCCAAACCTAGGGACTTTGGGAATAAATTAAGGCCACAAGGCACGATAATGTAGTAATTCTAGGATTATTTATCATGCAAGGAAGGACTAGTACATTCTCACAATACATTGTCCCATGGCTTGGTAGGCAACACTTTCGCCTCACACACTTAAGTATCCGTGGTTCAATCCCTGGCTGGGTGGAAACAATGAGCATGTTTCCTTACACTTGCTGTCCCTGTTCACCTAGCAGTAAGTAGGTAGTTGGATGTTAGTGGACTGGTGTGGGTTGCATCCTGGGGGACAAGATTGAAAGACCACAGTGGAAATAAGTCCTCAGTGAAGCAATTACAGTGGACCCTCGGCTAACGATGGCATCACCTTACGTTAAATCCAGCATACAATACGTTTTAACGCAAAAATTTTGCCTCGGCTAACGCTAAAAAACTCGCCCTACGCGATTCGTTCGAGACGCGTCCACGTGTGGCCTGAGCGCGCCTCAGTTGTCCCGTGGGTGCCAGTGTTTACAAGCCAGCCATTGCGGTCGCATCCATGCACACAATCGGAACATTTCATATTATCACAGCGTTTTTAGTGATTGTACCTGCAAAATAAGTCACCATGGGCCCCAAGAAAGCTTCTAGTGCCAACCCTGCAGGAAAAAGGATGAGAATTACTATAGATATGAAGAAAGAGATTAAGGAAATGTGTGCAAAGTGGCTTGAAGTGCAAACCTTTATGGATGAAAATCACCCTCACACAGCTATTGCAATCCGTGCTGGTGACTATTACAATGACAATATTGTGAACCACTTTAGACAAATCATAAAGGAACGGGAGGTACAGGCCTCTATGGACAGATATGTTGTGTGATAGAGGTCCAGTGATTCTCAAGCTGGTCCTAGTGGCATTAACCCTTTGACTGTCGCGGCCGTATATATACGTTTGTGAGGTACCGTGTTTGACGTATATATACTCATAAATTCTAGCGGCTTCAAATCAGGCAGGAGAAAGCTAGTAGGCCCACATGTGAGAGAATGGGTCTGTGTGGTCAGTGTGCACCACATAAAAAAAATCCTGGAGCACGCAGTGCATAATGAGAAAAAAAAAACTCCGACCGTTTTTTTTAATTAAAATGCCGACTTTGTGGTCTATTTTCGTATAGTATTTGTGGTTGTATTCTCGTTTTCATGGTCTCATTTGATAGAATGGAAAATATATTATAGAAATGGAGGTGATTTTGATTAATTTTACTATAAAAAGAACCTGGAAATGGAGCACAAAGTACAGGAAATGTTTGATTTTTGCCGATGTGCAAAAGTAAACAAATGATGTCATTGTTCAATAAATGTCCAAATAGCCATTCTAATACGCAGTCATGAATGGGTTGATGTAATTTTTACAATTATTACAGTATTGCAGTAGTCTGCATAACAGTAAATCTTCTATTTTTTGTTTGAATAAAATTTCAAAATAAAAAGCAAGAGTAATATCACAGGGACCTGGAGACATGACTGATGAACAAAGAAAATCTTATTTTAGAGCCAGGAATGTCTGCATTGTTCATTCTGGACCTTATTTTGAAATTGTCGTATTTTTTAATTTTCGTGAAATTGGCCAAATTGCAAATTTCTGACCATGTTATTGGGTAGTTGAAATCGGTAAATGGGCAGTTTCTTGTGCTCAATCGATAGAAAAAATAGAGTTCTGAAGAAATAGTTATGAGTTTGGTTGACTGGAATAACGGAATTAGCCGAAAATAGGGCTCAAAGTGGGCGAAATTGCCGATTTTTAACCCTTTGACTGTTTCAGGCCCCTCTCTGAAACTGTCATTCTATGTCGCTCAATTTTTGAAAAAAAAAAAATTATTTTTTCTTATGAAATGATAGAGAATCTTTTCCCGATGGTAATGACACCAAAAGTTCGAAATTTGGTCGAAAACTCGTGGAATTATGCTCCCGCGAAGTTAGCGGTCTCGGCGACATATGCGTATCGGCGATTTCGCCGACTTTGAGCCCTATTTTCAGCCAATTCCGTTGTTCCAGTTGACCAAACTCATAGCTATTTCTTTAGAACTCCATTTTATCTATCAACTGAGTACAAGAAACCTCCCATTTACTAATTTGGACTACCCAATATGGTGGTCAGAAATTGGCAATTTGGCCAATTTCACGCAAACTAAAAAAGATGCCAATTTCAAAATAGGGTCCAGAATAAACAAGGTAGACATTCGTGGCACTAAAATAACATATGCTATGTTCATTAGTCACATCTCTAGGCCCCTCTTATATTATTATTGCTTTCTATTTTTATTTTTTATTCATACAAAAAAATACAAAATTTACTGTTATGCAGACGACTGCATTATTGTAAAAATGGTATAAATAATATCAGAGCACTAGTGAAAGAATATTAGACTCCCCAGTTGATGTGTATTCGACGTGTAGTGTGATTTATTTACTCTTGAACATTGGTAAAAATCGAACATTTCCGCTACTTTGAGCTCAGTTTCAAGGTCGTTTTCATCGTAAAAGTAATGAAAATGATCTCTATTTCTGTAATATGTTTTCCATTTTATCACCTAAGACCATGAAAACGCGAATACAACGATAAATACTATACGAAAATACACCTCAAAGTCGGCGTTTTATTCCAAAAAAACGATCAGTTTTTTTTTTCTCATTACGCAATGTGTGCTGCAGGATTTTTTTTATGTGGTGCACACTGACCACACACACCCATTCTCTCACATGTGGGCCTACCAGCTTTCTCCTGCTTGATTTGAAGCCACTAGAATTATTGAGTATATATACGTCAGAAACATTGGCTCGTAAGACGTATTTATACGTCGAAAACAGTCAAAGGGTTAAATATCGCCAAAGTCGCTAACTTCGCGAGAGCGTAATTCCGTCAGTTTTCCATCAAATTTCGTTTTTTTGGTGTCTTTACAATCGGGAAAAGATTCTCTATCATTTCATAAGAAAAAATAATTTTTTTTTTTTTTCGAATATTTTGCGACACCAGGAGCAACTTCAGGATTGGGCCCTTCGACAGTCAAAGGGTTAAAAGAAGGGAGGTAACCCCAGAAAAGGACTTGATACCTCAAGTCCTAATGGAAGGGGATTCCCCTTCTAAACATTAACAACTTCTACACTCTCCCCTCCTCCCATCCCATCAATCATCACCAGATCTTCAATAAAGGTAAGTGTCAGTTTGTGTGTATTAAAATTAATATTTCATGTGGTAAAAAATTTTTTTTTTCATACTTTGGGGTGTCATGCACGGATTAATTTGATTGCCATTATTTCTTATGGGGAAAATTAATTCAGCTAACGATGAGCTCTCAGGAACGAATTAATATCGATAGCTGAGGGTCCACTGTACTTTCTTGGGGTATCCTGTGTGACTAACCCTGCAGGGTTAAAAATCTGAACAAAATCTTAAGTGTACATTGTACATATACTTGAAGAAATAAAGATATTATTATTATTGTTGTTATTATTATTAAGTACATGATGGTTGATAACAGAAGTGGAACCTACATTTACCACCTTAACAAAGGTAAGTTACCAGCTTGTAAAGCATCATTTATACACATCTTATCACATAGGTGAGTACAAATAGGTGAGTACAGTATTCAGTATGGAAAGAAATATTTTTTGCCAACTGAGGTTAGGAATGCTTGGCTAATTGTTTGATTGTCAAATACGTTCTCAATTTCATCATGATGGAACATAGAGAATTTTCCCCAGAGATCACATAAAACAAATGTAATCTAATGAGAGAGTTTCTTTTGTAATGACACCAGGAAAGACCCATTAACTTTGACAATTAAGACACATGTGCAACAGTTGGGTATCTTTATTGATGAAACATTTTGCCTACACAGTAGGCTTTTTCAGTCAAATACAGAGGGAAAAAAGTATTTGAGGTGGTCAGTCCCTCAGCCTGGAGAAGATTGGGGTTACTTTCCTAGAGGTCCCACGAGACAAGAATGTGAAAAAAAAAAATACAAAATTTCTCTGCATAATTTCTTTTTCAGAGTTACACTCTTTAGAGTTTATTAAGAGGCCACTTCTCATTAATGTACTAAATAATGACATTCATGAGAACACATACCAACAAAAATATTTAAGACTTGGAGAACTCTCAATTTGACTGTCCTACACTCTACATTACTAACACACTTCTCCCTCATTGACCAATACCCCACATGGGTGATGTGTGTCTGGGCACCCACTTTGACAACCCTCAACACAAAGTACAGTGGACCCCCGCTTTACGATCATCTCCCAATGCGACCAATTATGTAAGTGTATTTATGTAAGTGCGTTTGTACGTGTATGTTTGGGGGTCTGAAATGGACTAATCTAATTCACAATATTCCTTATGGGAACAAATTCGTTCAGTAATGGCACCTGAACATACTTCTGGAATGAAATAATATCGTAAACCGGGGGTCCACTGTAGTTACCATCACAAACTCTAATCATCTTGGACCGAAATGTCATCATAAGATTCATCCTCCAATGTGGTTTTCAGTTATACCCATTCTTCATTAATTCAGACTTCCTACAATAAATATATTCACCACTTAATATAAGCTAAGGGCAAAAATATTTTAAGGTAAGTAATGTGTGTATTGTATATGCATTTTTTAGACCTAGCTCTAATGCTCACTTAATATATGATAGTGTAAACATGTTATCAAGCTTTTAAATGAATTTGAAAGTGAAAAAAAAGCTGTGTTTCACTTTAGAGATTTATGCTTCACAGCGGAACCCCAGAGCCTAACCTGATGTATAAGCAGGGCTCTCCTGTACTCCATGGAGAAGTGGAGAAGAATCCTGCCTCTGTAAGCCACACGTGTCGTAAGAGGAGATTAAAATGCCGGGAGCAAGGGGCTAGTAACCAGTGGCAGCTCATAACGCAAGTAATACCTATACTATCGTACAGCATCAAACTTCTATTTTTAATTATCTCGTTTCAACAAAAAAATTAAAAATTCACTTATAAATACAGTGGACCCCCGGTTAACGATATTTTTTCACTCCAGAAGTATGTTCAGGTGCCAGTACTGACCGAATTTGTTCCCATAAGAAATATTGTGAAGTAGATTAGTCCATTTCAGACCCCCAAACATACACGTACAAACGCACTTACATAAATACACTTACATAATTGGTCACATTCGGAGGTAATCGTTATGCGGGGGTCCACTGTACAATGAAGACAGCATACAACAGACTATAGCGTAAGGTTGAAGTCATACATCTGGCAGTGAGCATCTGGGGGGACTGCAGCTCTGCAGCTCCTGTGGACAAGCCACCACTGCTAGTAACCCTTCCTGTATAAATTACTTTATTTAAAAAAGAAAAACTTTTCTTCTTGTTTGGGTCACTCTGCCTCGGTAGGAAATAGCAGATGTGTTAAAAAGCTGCTACGTTATAGAGAGCCACTTGTTATGCAGAGGGTAATATCTACAGAAATTCTTCACACATTAAAGGAATAAAAATGTGGTATAACTTTGCTAATGAAATTGTTATAACAAATGAAGCAGTGATATGAGAGTTTTAGAACTCACTGGCCATGGGTTTAAATCCCACCTGTTCCATGATTTGTGGTATAACTTATCAGATGAACTGAAATTTGCACCTTAATACATTCAGATTTAAACCAAAACAAATTCTGAACTTGAAACAGTTCAGTTGTTTCAAACTTGTCATTTATAACAATTCTAAAACAATCTCTAACCCTAAACCAATCTCAGTTGTAATGTTATAACTACCATTCAACTTTTTCCATCTTGTCAATTAAAATTTGTAATGAATATTCCTGTGCTTTGTATCTTGAGGATTAACTTTGCCATCAATACCTTGAACCAGACCCTGAGGTATAAGAAGTTCTACATCTTTTAGCATTAAGTAATCTTAGTCCTACTCTAAAGTTGGCATAATAGGGTCTTTAACCCTTTCAGGGTCCGTCCCGTAGATCTACGAATTTACGTTCAGGGTCCAAACCGTAGATCTACGCCATGAGCTCAGCTCACTCTGATAAACTGTGAGTGGTACATTTGGGCCTAGATATGAGAGAATACATCTATGTGGTATGTGTGCACCACATAAAACAGATCCTGCAGCACACTGTGTATAATGAGAGAAAAAAAATGAAATCATGATTTTTCGATTAAAACAGCAACTTTGCAGTGTTTTTTCGTATGTTTTTTATAGTTGTATTTGCGATTTCTTGGTCTCATTTGATAGAATGGAAGACATATTACAGAAATAGAGATGATTTTGATTGGTTTTAGCACTGGAAATGGCTTGAAACTGAGCTCAAAGTAGCAGAAATGTTAAATTTTTGCCGATATTCAAGAGTAAACAAACGACCTCACACGTCAGCTGGTGGGTCTAATATACATTCACAAATATGGTGATGATATTTATACAATTATTACAGTATTGCATAACAGTAAATCTTCTATTTTTTGGTGTGAATAAAAATTCATTATGTGAATAAAAAATCAAAATGGAATTTATTTGTAAAGCCTCAAAACATAACTAATGAACAGAGGAAATGTTAGTTTAGTGCTAGGAATGCCTACATTGTTCATTCTGGACCCTATTTTGAAATTGGAATATTTTGAACTTTGTGTTAAATTGGCCAAATTAACAATTTCCGATCACTTTATTTTGTAGTTGAAACAGTTGACTTGGCGATTTCTTGTGCTCAATCGATAGAATAGAAGTAATACTAGTGAAATAGCTAAGAATTTGGTTGATTGGAATTATGTAATTGGCCTAAAATGGGAGTCAAAGTCGGCAAAATCGCCGATTCGTAAATATCGCTGACACATCAAAATTCGCGAGAGCATAATTTCGTCAATTTTCCACCAAATTTCGTACTTTTTGTTTTATTACCTTCACAAAAAGATTCTCTACGATTTCATAAGAAAAAATAACAAATTTTTTTTTTTTAAATTCTTGGACACTGGTGCGTGACTCCAGATTTGGGCCTTGGACCCTGAAAGGGTTAAAATTCATGCAGTAAATACCTACAATATAATAACAAGTATGTATTCTTATTCTCATAGTGGACCCTCAGTTATCGGCCATAATCTGTCGGCTTAAAAGCGAAATGGCCGAAAACCAAAATAATATTTCTCACATGAGTTAATGTAAATGCAATTAATCTGTTCCAGACACTCAAAAAATATTAACAAAAAAATACATTTTTTGAAGATTATAGTTTTACATACACAAAACAATGAGAACTAAATAAAATAAATATATGAACAATTAAATCACTATTACAGTGGACCCTCGACCAACGATGGCATCGTCTAACATTAAATCCGACTAGCGATACATTTTAACGCAAAAATTTTGCCTCGACTAGTGCTAAAAAACTCGACCAGCACGATTCGTTCCGTCTGAGATGCGTCCACTTGTGGCCAGTGTTTACAAGCCAGCCAGCCACCGCGGTCCCATCCAAACATACAGTCGGAACATTTCATATTATCACAGCGTTTTTATTGATTGCACCTGCAAAATAAGTCGCCATGGGCCCCAAGAAAGCTTCTAGTGCCAACCCTACAGCAAAAAGGGTGAGAATTACTATGGATATGAAGAAAGAGATCATTGCTAAGTATGAAAGTGGAGTGCATGTCTCCGAGCTGGCCAGGTTGTACACAAAACCCCAATCAACCATCGCTACTATTGTGGCCAAGAAAACGGCAATCAAGGAAGCTGTTCTTGCCAAAAGTGCAACTATGTTTTCGAAACTGAGATCGTTATTGGTGTGGATAAACGAAAAACAGATAGCAGGAGATAGCATCTCTCAAGCGATCATATGTGAAAAGGCTAGGAAGTTGCATGAGGATTTAATTAGAAAAATGCCTACAACTAGTAGTGATGTGAGTGAATTTAAGGCCAGCAAAGGTTGGTTTGAGAGATTTAAGAATCGTAGTGGCATACATAGTGTGATCAGGCATGGTGAGGCTGCCAGTTTGGACCAAAAAGCAGCTGAAAAAATATGTGCAGGAATTCAAGGAGTACATAGACAGTGAAGAATTGAAACCTGAACAAGTGTTTAATTGTGACACTGACAATGTTGTGAAACACTTTAGGAATGTCATAAAGGAACGGGAGGTACAGGCCTCTATGGACAGATATGTTGTGCGACAGAGGTCCAGTGACTCTCAAGCTGGTCCTAGTGGCATTAAAAGAAGAAGGGAAGCAACCCCAGAAAAGGACTTGACACCTCAAGTCCTAATGGAAGGGGATTCCCCTTCTAAACACTAACACCATCCACAGTCTCCCCTCCTCCCATCCCATCAATCATCACCAGATCTTCAATAAAGGTAAGTGTCATGTAACTGTGCATGTCTTCTTCAGTTTGTGTGTATTAAAATTAATATTTCGTGTGGTAAATTTTTTTTTTCAATACTTTTGGGTGTCTTGCACGGAGTAATTTTATTTCCATTATTTCTTATGGGGAAATTAACTCGACTAATGATAATTTTGATAAACAATGAGCTCTCAGGAACGGATTAATATCATTGGTCGAGGGTCCACTGTACATACCTTTATTGAAGAGTCTTTTTGGCTTATGGAAGACAGGGAGGAGGAGAGAGGAAGCTGGGGTTTTTGTTTGGAAGGGGAATCCCCCTCCATAAGGACTTCAGGTAACAAGTCTCTCTCTGGGGTTACTTCCCTTCTTGGTCTTTTAATGCCACAAGGACCAGTTTGAGAGTCACTGGACCCCTGTTGCACAAAATAACTGTCCAGAGTGCTCTGTTTTTGGTGCCTCTTTAAGATTTCCCTAAAATGGGACAAGGTTTTGTCACTGAACATGTTGCAGATATGGTTTGTTTCAGCTTGGTTAGGGTGATACTTTTCAACAAAACTTTGCAACTCATTCCACTTTGCCCACATGTCCTTAATCACTAAAGAAGGCACCTTCTTCCATCTCTCTTCCTCCTCCTCCTCTGAAGTAATTTCCTCAGTTGCAGTCTGTTGCTGTTCCAGTTGAAGGTCTTGCAGCTCTTCAGTGGTTAGCTCTTCCCTGTGGTCCTCCACCAACTCTTCCACATCCTCGCCACTCACATCCAACCCCATGGACTTCCCCACTGCCACAGTAGATTACACAACAGGCGTAGGGTCCTCAGGGTCAGCCCCAAACCCTTCAAAATCCTTCTCTTGGACACAGTCTGGCTACAATTTTCTCCAAGTAGAGTTCAAAGTCCTGGAAGTCACTCCCTCCTAAGCCTTACATATAAGGCTTATGCAATGGAGGATACTGAGGTGATTCCTCCAGCACTCTCTTAGGGTCAAATGAGTGTCCGAGGTCACTTCAAAGCACCTTTGGAACACTGCTTTTGCGTTAGGAGGCAAGTTCACTGTTATAAAACAGAAGTCCATAAACAATTGGTCTTCCAAGTCTGGAGGATGAACAGGAGCATTGTCCAGTACCAGGAGGCACTTAAGTGGCAATTTCTTTTCCAGGAGGTATTTTTTCACACTGGGGCCAAACACCTCATTGATCCACTCTTTGAAAATGTTCCTTGTGACCCATACCTTATTATCTATTCTTGATGACAGTGTTTTTCTTGAACATTGGGATTTTCAGAGTGATACACCAGTAAAGGCTTCACTCTGAAATCCCCACTAGCATTAGCACAGAACAAAAGAGTAAGTCATAGGCTTGTGTCCTGGCAGTGCTTTTTCCTCCTGCATAATGTAGGTCCTCTTTGGCATTTTCTTCCAAAACAGGCCTGTTTTGTTACAATTGAACACTTGTTGGGGGAGGAATCCTTCAGCCTCTACGTACCCCTTGAATTCCTGCACAAATTTTTCAGCCACACACTTGTCAGAACTTGCAGCCTCCCCATACCTTACCACACTGTGTATGCCACTACACTTCTTAAATCTCTCAAACCAGCAGCACTTGTTCAACTACCTTGTGCAACTACCTTGCCTTCTCACAAATCATCGACTCCACAACACTATCTCCCACTAATTGTTTTTCGGTGATCCACAACACCAACAACTTCTCCATATCTTCTATTATCGGTGACCTTTGTTTGGTTAGCACATTTACTCCCTTAGCCACATCAGCTTCCTTGATTTGTTTTTTCTTTACTAGGATAAAAGTGATTGTTGATTTGTTTTTCCCATACATCCTGGCAAGTTCTAGCACTCGAAAACCACTCAAACTTTTCAGCAACTTGTTTCTTAAACTCCATAGTGTTTCTCACTCTTTACCAAAGGAACTTAACTAGGAACTTTCTTTGGGGCCATGGTTACTTATTTCACAGTTGCACTTAATGTAAATCCACCAAAAACAATGAATGTATAGCAAAATGTTTGGATGAATGAGCAGAAGCTTCCTCACTCGCCCAGAGACACAACCAAATTGATGCGCAAAGCGGCTGGGCTGGTGGAGGGACACGTCCCATACGGCTGATAAGCAAAATAACGGCCGATAACTGGGAGTCGTAAACCCTGCCGATAAGCGAGTTGGGTGATAAGCAAAACGGCCAATAACCGAGGGTCCACTGTAATAGTAATCATAATTTAGTTTTGCTGCATGACCCTTGTCGGTTTAGCGCTTTTGTTGATTATAATAATAATAATTTAGTTTTAGGGCTGTCTAAAATGCTTTGCATAATAAAGGGCTTTCTAAAAATTAATTTATATATGTCACTCACCCTAATTGTATATTATATTGAAAACCAATTATCCAGACTCGAGTCCTGGAGGTGGGAGGGCAGTTCCTGTACTCTGAAGGCAGGGTGGGGATGTTGTAGTCAGCGAGTACAGTAGGGCCCCACTTATTCGGCAGGTTAGGTTCCAGACTACTGCCGGAAAGCAGACTTCGCCAGAAAGCAGAACTCCATTTTTTCCATTTATAAATGCATATAAATGCCAGATAACAAGTTTACACTAACATATATTAAGTTAGCAATATAAGTAGGCATTAAAAAGTAAAATACACACACAGTACACTCATTATTTACCTCATAATACAGTGGACCCCCGGCTTACGATATTATTTCATTCCAGAAGTGTGTTCAGGTGCCATTACTGAACGAATTTGTTCCCATAAGGAATATTGTGAATTAGATTAGTCCATTTCAGACCCCCAAACATACACGTACAAATGCACTTACATAAATACACTTACATAATTGGTCGCATTGGGAGCTGATCGTAAAGTGGGGGTCCACTGTATTTGTAGTCTTAATGTAGGGCAAAAGGTGAGTAGTATTTACTCTAAGAAGTCAGGTGTGGTAGCCCTCCTGGCCACCCCACCCACACATACTATACTACAATGCTTAAAGCTCCCTAGAGCGATAAAATGCATACCTGGAGTTTACCTGGAGAGAGTTCCGGGGGTCAACGCCCCCGCGGCCCGGTCTGTGACCAGGCCGCCTGGTGGATCAGAGCCTGATCAACCAGACTGTTGCTGCTGGCTGCACGCAAACCAACGTACGAGCCACAGCCTGGCTGATCAGGAACTGACTTTAGGTGCTTGTCCAGTGCCAGCTTGAAGACTGCCAGGGGTCTGTTGGTAATCCCCCTTATGTGTGCTGGGAGGCAGTTGAACAGTCTTGGGCCCCTGACACTTATTGTATGGTCTCTTAACGTGCTAGTGACACCCCTGCTTTTCATTGGGGGGATGGTGCATCGTCTGCCAAGTCTTTTGCTTTCGTAGTGAGTGATTTTTGTGTGCAAGTTCGGTACTAGTCCCTCTAGGATTTTCCAGGTGTATATAATCATGTATCTCTCCCTCCTGCATTCCAGGGAATACAGGTTTAGGAACCTCAAGTGCTCCCAGTAATTGAGGTGTTTTATCTCCGTTATGCACGCCGTGAAAGTTCTCTGTACATTTTCTAGGTTGGCAATTTCACCTGCCTTGAAAGGTGCTGTTAGTGTGCAGCAATATTCCAGCCTAGATAGAACAAGTGACCTGAAGAGTGTCATCATGGGCTTGGCCTCCCTAGTTTTGAAGGTTCTCATTATCCGTCCTGTCATTTTTCTAGCAGATGCGATTGATACAATGTTATGGTCCTTGAAGGTGAGATCCTCCGACATAATCACTCCCAGGTCTTTGACGTTGGTGTTTCGCTCTATTTTGTGGCCAGAATTTGTTTTGTACTCTGATGAAGATTTAATTTCCTCATGTTTACCATATCTGAGTAATTGAAATTTCTCATCGTTGAACTTCATATTGTTTTCTGCAGCCCACTGAAAGATTTGGTTGATGTCCGCCTGGAGCCTTGCAGTGTCTGCAATGGAAGACACTGTCATGCAGATTCGGGTGTCATCTGCAAAGGAAGACACGGTGCTGTGGCTGACATCCTTGCCTATGTCGGATATGAGGATGAGGAACAAGATGGGAGCGAGTACTGTGCCTTGTGGAACAGAGCTTTTCACCGTAGCTGCCTCGGACTTTACTCTGTTGACGACTACTCTCTGTGTTCTGTTAGTGAGGAAATTATAGACCCCCGCATAACGATATTAATCCGTTCCTGAGAGCTCATTGTTATGCGAAATTATCGTTATGCGAATGAATTTTCCCCATAAGAAATAATGGAAATCAAATTAATCCGTGCAAAACACCCCAAAGTATGAAAAAAAAAAAATTTTACCACATGAAATATTAATTTTAATACACACAAACTGAAAAAGACATGCACAGTTACATGACACTTACCTTTATTGAAGATCTGGTGATGATTGATGGGATGGGAGGAGGAGAGAGTCTTAGTGTTTAGAAGGGGAATCCCCTTCCATTAAGACTTGAGGTGTCAAGTCCTTTTCCGGGGTTACTTCCCTTCTTCTTTTAATGCCACTAGGACCAGCTTCAGAGTCACTGGACTTCTGTTGCACAACATATCTGTCCATAGAGGCCTGTACCTCCTGTTCCTTTATGACTTTCCTAAAGTGGTTCACAATATTGTCAGCGTAATAGTCACCAGCACGGCTTGCAATAGCTGTGTTAGGGTGATTGTCATCAAAAAAGGTTTGCGCTTTAAGCCACATTCCACACATTTCCTTAATCTTTGAAGTAGGCAACTTCTTCAATTTCTCTCTCCCCTCCTCCGAAGCAGTTTCCTCAGGTCTGGCCTTTTGCTGTTGAAGTTGATCTAGCAGCTCATCAGTAGTTAGTTCTTCATTGTCCTCCTCCACCAACTCTTCCACATCATCCCCACTAACCTTCAACCCCAAGGACTTTCCCAATGCCACAATGGATTCCTCAACTGGCATAGGATTCCCAGGGTTAGCCTCAAACCCCTCAAAATCCCTTTGGTCTACACATTCTGGCCACAGTTTCTTCCAAGCAGAGTTCAAGGTCCTCTTAGTCACTCCCTCCCAAGCCTTACCTATAAGGTTTACACAATTGAGGATATTAAAGTGCCCTCTCCAAAACTCTCTTAGAGTCAGTTGAGTTTCTGAGGTCACTACAAAGCACCTTTCAAACAGAGCTTTTGCGTACAGTTTTTTGAAGTTTGCAATAACCTGCTGGTCCATGGGCTGCAGGAGAGGAGTGGTATTAGGAGGCAAAAACTTCACCTTAATGAAGCTCATGTCCCCATAAAGTCGCTCTGCCATGTCTGTAGGATGACCAGGGGCATTGTCTAACACCAGGAGGCACTTAAGGTCTAATTTCTTTTCAGTTAGGTAATCTTTCACATTGGGGGCAAATGCTTGGTGTAACCAGTCATAGAAAAAGTCCCTAGTGACCCATGCCTTACTGTTTGCCCTCCACAGCACACACAAATTAGCCTTGAGGATATTCTTTTGCCTGAACGCTCTGGGAGTTTCTGAGTGATACACTAATAAAGGCTTCACTTTGCAATCACCACTAGCATTGGAACACATCAACAGAGTAAGCCTGTCTTTCATAGGCTTATGTCCTGGGAGTGCCTTTTCCTCCTGAGTAATGTAGGTCCTGCTTGGCATTTTCTTCCAAAACAGGCCTGTTTCATCACAATTAAACACTTATTCAGGTTTCAGTCCTTCACTGTCTATGTACTCCTTGAATTCCTGCACATATTTTTCAGCTGCTTTGTGGTCCAAACTAGCAGCCTCACCATGCCTTATCACACTATGTATGCCACTACGCTTCTTAAATCTCTCAAACCAACCTTTGCTGGCCTTAAATTCACTCACATCATCACTAGTTGCAGGCATTTTTTAAATTAAATCCTCATGCAACTTCCTAGCCTTTTCACTTATGATCACTTGAGAGATGCTATCTCCTGCTATCTGTTTTTCATTTATCCACACCAATAAGAGTCTCTCAACATCTTCCATCACTTGCGATCTTTGTTTCGAAAACACAGTTGAACCTTTGGCAAGAACAGCTTCCTTGATTGCCGTTTTGTTGGACACAATAGTAGCGATGGTTGATTGGGGTTTACTATACAGCCTGGCCAGCTCGGAGACATGCACTCCACTTTCATACTTAGCAATGATCTCTTTCTTCATCTCTATAGTAATTCTCACCCTTATTCCTGTAGGGTTGGCACTAGAAGCTTTCTTGGGGCCCATGGTCACTTATTTTGCAGATAAAATCACCAAAAACACTGTAATAATACGAAATGTTCTGATTGTATGCTTGGATGTTACCGTGGAGGCTGGCTAGTAAACAATGCCACCGGCAAAACATGTGAGGCTGGCTCAGGCCGCACATTAGACACATCTCGGACAAATAGCGTTGAGTGGGTTTTTTAGCGGTATGCAAGGCAAAATCTTAGTGATAAAATGTATCGGTATGCGGATTTAACGTTATGTGATGCCAACGGTATGCGGGGGTCCACTGTACAGTAGATGCATTACTTACCTTAAAATATTTGTAGTCTTAATGGTCTTAATGTTGGGTGAGAGATGAAAAATATTTATTTGTAGAAAGTCATGTGGGAGGTATGGCATCCTGCCTGGCCACAATACCAACAACTTCTCCATATCTTCTATTATCGGTGACCTTTGTAGTCTTTTTATTGTGGCAATGTTTCGCTCTCCAGGAGCTTTGTCAGGCCGTTACAAACAGTACATGGACACAGAGGGTATATATAGGCTCAGAGTGAGGTGCAATACTAGTGGTAGTATTTATGTTAATTTATTCTACTGTGGGGTGTATTTAGATGGATTAGGGAAAATGTCTATATTAACATTTATACGATATTTAATGCTCTTTAGAGTGATTATTGTTGTTATTATCATTAATATGGCATCTTCAAGACTAATAAGACACTCTTAGTGATTTTAATGTGTACCTGGTTGCCAGCACAGTGTGTAAGTTTACTTAGGTACAGGTACACATACGTATAATTATCAGTTATAATAATAATGTAGGTATGTAGTCCACCTGGGCTACATACCTACACCTACCTACATAGCTAAACGATATTTAATGTGGCCCAAAGACATATTATTACCATCGACATACCATATTCACTGAGTTTAATCATTTCTAACAACTACCTTTAGATGTCATCATAAATAAAAGGGAAAAATAATGAATAATTCATGCTGAGAATTGTAAACAAAAGCGTTATGTATTAAAGGGAGTGACGTAATATTTTCCCTCTGCCCGGCTACCATACCTCCGTAATATATAAACAAAATGTTTATATGTTATTTAACGTGTTTTTTATGTAATTTTGAAGAAAATATAATAGATGGATTAATGAAAATGTCTATATTGACGTAAAATTATACATTAGAGATGTGCTCATGAAGACTGTAAACAAACCAGGTGGCCTGCGCCGTATTTGAAAGACCACTTGCCATATAGAAAGTTTTGGTCATAATTTGAGATCGCTATATTAACGGAACGCCGTAAGGCGAAACGCCGAAAAGTGGGACCCTACTGTAATCTGACTGTGATGTCAGCACACATCAGGAAAGAGGGAGATTGAATGAATAACGGCGAGTGAGTTTTCTTCTTTGGGTCACCCTGGCTGTTGAGGTTAAAAAAAAAATAAAAAAACTGTACAGTGGACCCTCCATTTTCGTGATTAATCCATTCCAGAGAGTCTGACGAAAGCCAAAATTCATGAAAACTGAAACCATTTTCCCCAAAAGAAAAAACTTAAATCCAATTAATCCATTTCAGACACTCAAAAGTATTAACAAAAAATAAATTTTTAGAGATTAAATATAGATTTACATACAGAAAAGAATGACAAATATAAAACACTGATAAAATGTATAAATGAACATTTAACATCACACTTACCTTTACTGAAAACTCTTGTTGGTGTATGGAAGACAGGGAGGAAAGAGGGAGGACTGAGATAGGGGAATCCCCTTCCATAAAGACTTTAGGTACCAAGTCCTTATCCAGGTTTACTTCCCTTCTTTGTTTTTCAGTGGCACTAGGACCAGCTTGAGAGCCACTAGACCTCTGTTGCACAAAAAAATTGTTCCAGGGTGCTCTGTTTAAGATTTGCCTAAAATGGGACAAGGCATTATCGTTGAACACGGCACAGACATGGCCTACAACAGCTTTGTTAGGGTGACGTTCCTCCACAAACGGTTGCACCTCACTCCACTTTGCACAGATGTTCTTAATCTTTGAAGAAGGCACCGTCTTCCCTCTCTCTTCTTCCTCCTCTGAAGCAATTTCCTCAGCTGTGCTTTGTTGCTATTGCAGGTGAAGGTCTTGCAGCTCTTCAGTGGTTAGCTCTTCACTATGGTCCTCCACCAACTCTTCGACATCCTGGCCACTCACATCCAACCCCATGGAATCCCTCAATGCCACAATAGATTCCACAACAGGCATAGGGTCTACAGGGTCAGCCCCAGACCCTTCAAAATCCTTCTTTTGGACACATTCTGGCCACAATTTCCTCCAAGCAGAGTTCATCATCCTGGAAGTCACTCCCTGCCAAGCCTTATCTATAAGGGTTATGCAATCGAGGATACTGAAGTGATCCCTCCAGAACTCTCCTAGGGTCAATTCAGTATCTGAGGTCATTACCAAATTCCTATTTTCAACTTTAATGCTTAGAATTTCTACTATATCATTCATAGAATTCAGCACTTCTGTACAACATAAAGTATCCTTTACATAGATTCCTACTCCTCCCTGTGACCTATTGATTCTATCACATCTATACATGTTGTAGTTTTCTATCTTTATCTCTCTCTCCAAAACATCCCTTGTATGTGTTTCTGTAAATACTCCGAACATGGCATTCGCTTCTGTTAGGAGCCCACTGACATAACTAACTTTGTCATTTTTATTTGATTTCAAACCCTGTATATTTGCAAATATGAAGCAGGAATTACCAAGTGAGATGTTTTGTCTTGCTTTGTGTTTCATTAGTACCACTGGTGGTGTACTACCTGGTATGTCCCCTGGTGTACACACCCCTGGTTTTTCCAGTACTGGCTTCGCGTTTGTTTGCTTATTCGGCCTTGACAGGCTGATGCCTGGTTTGGTATGCCCCATTTTACTGCCCACCTGTCCTCTCTGTACCATACCCCCTGTTTGTCTCTTCCTTTGTTTTGATCTTCTCTTTTTGTCTAAAAAAGAATGCTGTTCAATTTCCCTTTCTCTGGTAACTCTGAAATGCCGCAGTCCTTTTACATGACGGTCTGGGCAGCTCAGGTCATAACATTCTCTGAACTGCATTGAAGCTTTACACATTACTGGATGGAAGTACCTGCTGCACTCCTTGTTGAAACGACATTTTCTGGTATGTGCCATATAGGCACATACCTTTAGCATAGTATCTGCAAATGTTCTGACTACCTATATTTATTAATTTTGTGTCGTTTCTAAGTTCTGCCGCCTGATCTGAGTTCTCTTGTTCACTTTCTTCTAGGTTAATTTCTTCCCTTTGCTCATTTTCATTTGTTCTTGCTCTAGCTTTCTCATCCTCCCTTTCCCTTTCCGCTATGTTTTGTATCCCTGTTTCCTTCTTTTCCGACTTGCTCTGTATGACGTTTTCCACTCTTACTTCCACTCCTTGGTTTTCACCTCTATTTGCATTTTCCTCCTTTTCTTATTCCTTTTCCCCTGTTTTCCACTCTTTGTATAACTCTGTCAAGCTCCTTACAAAACTTCCTTACGCTTTCTAGGTTTTCACTTTTCAGTACCTCTCTTATGCTTAACCAGCTGTCCCTTTCACTGGTGCAAATCCAATAACTGAAAAATCATGAAAACAGAGCCTAATAAAAATGGAGGGTCCACTGCATAGTATGGAAATAAGTTACGTACTTTGTCTGACTTTTTTGGTGGCTATCTTAAAGATTAATTAAAGAAGCTAAGATGTTGTGTAGTTTTAAAAATATGGTTGGATAAATACATGAGTTGGACCTGACTAGCATGGGCCAGTAGGCCTGCTGCAGTTTTTCTTCTTTCTTATGTTCTTATATAGAAATCCCCTTTATATGCAGAGCATTTCCGGCTAACTGAAGACTTAACATACGTTAATATTGATTGATTGTATATCTTGTCTGTAAGTGGTTGTAACAATAGATTTAGTAATTACAATGAACACATTTATCAAGTTCAGTTGTTTTAAGGGTTACAGGTTGGCTTATGATTACAGGTATGATAGTTGTATGATATTTATGTGTACCTGTGCCTAAATAAGCTTACCTGAAATGCTGTTATTGACTTACTGTAAATCATACATCTTGCTCATTGAAAGCTGTTCAGCCTTTTGATCCAGCCAGGGCTTCAAGATAAGATTTCATTCAGATTTTTAACCCTGGAGGGTTAACCACCCAGGATAACCCAAGAAAGTCGGTGCGTCATCGAGGACTGTCTGACTTATTTCCATTGGGATCCTCAATCTTGTCCCCCAGGATGCGACCCACACCAGTCGACTAACACCCAGGTAGCTATTTGCTGCTAGGTGAACAGGACAACATGTGTAAGGAAGCACGTCGAAATGTTTCTACCCTGCCAGGAATCGAACCCGGGCCCTCTGTGTGTGAAGCGAGAGCTATGCCAGCCAGGCCATGGCCACTTCTGAATTTTTTTTAAAGTTGTCAGAAAGACTCAGAGCTTTCCCTTATATCAGTATAAGGCTAAAAAAGCATTCTTTTCTAGTTTTAGTCATGTGTTTATGTTGTCAAAAGTTCGTCTATTCCACTTATAAAACCGGTGTACTTTGCGGCAGTGATTGTTGAGCACACAGGTGAAGAACCTTTCTGAGAAATTTTCTTCACCTGTGTACTCAACAATCACTGCCGCATTAAAGCATTAAACCCACGAGGGTCATACAGCATCGCAGCGCAGGATGTGCTACAGATGAAATATACGAAGATTAGAGAGAAGTGAGGGCTAGGAGTATGCAAGAGGCAGAGTCAGTAAGGGTAGTGGGGAGTACTAAGGAAAAATATAATCAAAGTTGGTGTAATAAAGCAGTCACTGACAAAAAGTAAAGTCAAAGAAGGAGTCTAGGTCAAAGGTGCGGCTGTCAGCGAGGTTAGATAAAGCATGTGTTAGAGTGGTGACAACGCCAGAGGTAAAGTCTCCATGTCCACTGATAGACAGGACAGTCCATTAAGAGATGGTGAACTGACAATAGAACTTGACACTTCTCACAGTAGCACTGGGCACTTCTCCATGAGACACCCACGAGTGAGACGATGAGTTAGAGCAGTCTCCCAAATATGACAGCGATGATAAGACCAGAAACCCAAACAAGGTTTGACAGAATATACAGTGGACCCCCGCATACCGTACAATCCGCATACCGGACGCTTTGATCGCTAAAATTTTGCCTCGCATACCGCCCAAAAACCCGCTCACCGCCCTTCGTCCGAGACGCGTCCAATGTGCGGCCTGAGCCAGCCTCATATGTTCCGCCGGTGGCATTGTTTACCAGCCAGCCTCCGCGGTAACATCCAAGCATACAATCGGAATATTTCGTATTATTACAGTGTTTTCGGTGCTTTATCTGGAAAATAAGTGACCATGGGCCCCAAGAAAGCTTCTAGTTCCAACCCTACAGCAATAAGGGTGAGAATTCCAATAGAGATGAAGAAAGAGATCATTGATAAATATGAAAGTGGAGTGCATGTCGCCGACCTGGTCAGGTTGTACAAGAAACCCAAATCAACCATCTCTACTATTGTGGGCAACAGAAAGGCAATCAAGGAAGCTGTTCTTGCCAAAGGTTTAACTGTGTTTTCGAAACAGAGATCGCAAGTGATGGAAGATGTTGAGAGACTCTTATTGGTGTGGATAAATGAAAAACAGCTAGCAGGAGATAGCGTTTCTCAAGCGATCATAAGCGAAAAGGCTAGGAAGTTGCATGAGGATTTAATTAAAAAAATGCCTGCAACTAGTGATAATGTGAGTGAATTTAAGGCCAGCAAAGGTTGGTTTGAGAGATTTAAGAAGCGTAGTGGCATACATAGTGTGATAAGGCATGGTGAGGCTGCCAGTTCGGACCACAAAGCAGCTGAAAAATATGTGCAGGAATTCAAGGAGTACATAGACAGTGAAGGACTGAAACCTGAACAAGTGTTTAATTGTGATGAAACAGGCCTGTTTTGGAAGAAAATGCCAAGCAGGACCTACATTACTCAGGAGGAAAAGGCACTCCCAGGACATAAGCCTATGAAAGACAGGCTTACTTTGTTGATGTGTGCCAATGCTAGTGGTGATTGCAAAGTTAAGCCTTTATTAGTGTATCACTCTGAAACTCCCAGACCGTTCAGGCAAAAGAATGTCCTCAAGGAGAATTTGTGTGTGCTGTGGAGGGCAAACAGTAAGGCATGGGTCACTAGGGACTTTTTCTATGACTGGTTACACCATGCATTTGCCCCCAATGTGAAAGATTACCTAACTGAAAAGACATTAGAACTTAAGTGCCTCCTTGTGTTAGACAATGCCCCTGGTCATCCTACAGACATGGCAGAGCGACTTTATGGGGACATGAAATTCATTAAGGTGAAGTTTTTGCCTCCTAATACCACTCCTCTCCTGCAGCCCATGGACCAGCAGGTTATTGCAAACTTCAAAAAACTGTACACAAAAGCTCTGAAAGGTGCTTTGTAGTGACCTCAGAAACTCAGCTGACTCTAAGAGACTTTTGGAGAGATCACTTTAATATCCTCAATTGTATAAACCTTATAGGTAAGGCTTGGGAGGGAGTGACTAAGAAGACCTTGAACTCTGCTTGGAAGAAACTGTGGCCAGAATGTGTAGACAAAAGGGATTTTGAAGGGTTTGAGGCTAACCCTGAGAGGATTATGCCAGTTGAGGAATCCATTGTGGCACTGGGAAAGTCCTTAGGGTTGGAGGTTAGTGGGGAGGATGTGGAAGAGTTGGTGGAGGAGGACAATGAAGAACTAACCACTGATGAGCTGATAGATCAACTTCAACAGCAAGAGGCCAGACCTGAGGAAACTGGTTCGAAGGAGGGGAGAGAGAAATTGAAGAAATTGCCTACTACAAAGATTAAGGAAATCTGTGCAAAGTGGCTTGAAGTGCAAACCTTCATGGATGAAAATCACCCTCACACAGCTATTGCAAGCCGTGCTGGTGACTATTACACTGACAATGTTGTGAAACACTTTAGGGAAGTCATAAAGGAACAAGAGGTACAGGCCACTATGGACAGATATGTTGTGCGAAAGAAGTCCAGTGAATCTGTAGCTGGTCCTAGTGGCATTAAAAGAAGAAGGGAAGTAACCCCAGAAAAGGACTCGACACCTCAAGTCTTAATGGAAGGGGATTCCCCTTCTAAACACTAACACTCTCTCTCCCCTCCTCCCATCCCATCAATCATCACCAGATCTTCAATAAAAGTAAGTGTCATGTAATTGTGCATGCCTTTTTCAGTTTGTGTGTATTAAAATTAACATTTCATGTGGTAAAATTTTTTTTTTTTCATACTTTTGGGTGTCTTGCACGGATTAATTTGATTTCCATTATTTCTTATGGGGAAAATTCATTCACATACCGAACATTTCGCATAACAACCAGCCCTCTTGCACGGATTAAGGTCGCTATGCGGGGGTCCACTGTAATTTGTTATGGATCAACTCAGACCAACATCGTAGCCAACAGTTGTGAAGTTGTCTAGAGATTAATGCAAAATGAAATGAAGTCATGAACAGCTGCCTGCACAGCCAGATAGTAGACAACCATACATTTAAGTCACTATGATGAAGCTTTATTGATAAATTATGCACAGTAAGCCTAGAATTAGCCCTTTTTTCACTGATGGAAAGCACTTCATGGCTTCTTTTAGGCCTTGAAGAAATACCTCCATCACTACTATTGTACTTTAGGGTCATTACTAAGCAAATTAAGGGTTATTTTTGGGCCACGGTAAACCATGGATAATTGAAACAACGGAAACTGAATCGATGGTTCTACTGTATAACAACTATGAGAAATGCATACAGGTCAGCTGTGAAAATGCTCAGTCTAATAAACGACCTTGAAGAACTCAGGAAAAACTGCTAAAACCCATAACTTCAGAGGATTTAGAACCAGTGTAAACTGCAACAGCATGAGAATGAAATCGGAACTGGTTAAGAAAAAGGAAGCGAGAAGCTACATTAGGTAATTGAGCTTTTGCACACAGAAGTAGGGAAGAACAGATACGAATCATCAGAACTTCCCAAGCAGGAAGAGAAAAGCTAAATGCTGAATGGACATACTTGATGATGAATGGGATCAAGTTTAGAAAGAGTTGCGGGAGAGGTTGCAGAATATATCTGGTCACCATAATGTAGTTTCAATAAAATTAGGACAGAGTGAAGATGAAGGAGAGTTTGTTTATCAGCTCCCCAAGAAACATGGGCAAGAGTCTTAAGAAGGTTCAGCCAGCTATGGAAAGTTGCTTTCAGAGAGGTAATGCGAGGTTTCCAGGACAGACGGCGATCAAACAAAAAGCTGAGAAAATTAACCATATCTTGTCCTGTGATACAGAAACCATTGAGGTATAAAGTGGCTTTAAAGACAAAACAGATTATTATTATTATAATAAAAAAAGAAGCGCTAAACCACAAGGGCTATACAGCGCATCTTGTAAAAGTAATCAGAAACTTCAAAAGTAACAGAAAACTAAAGCCCATGAGTGGTGGTCCAATGGGAAACAGATGATAGTATTTTGGAGAGAGGCTGCTACTAGGAGGTAGTCAGCACCTGCACAAACTATAAATAACAGAGACAATACCATGACCGGAACAATACACACACAACCTGCACATAGGAGAGAGGAGTTTACAACAACATTTCGGTCCAACTTGGACCATTTACAAAGTCACACAAACAAAAAGGAGGGAAGGAGGGAGTATATATAGGCCAGCAGACAGGGACAGGACAAGAGAGGTAATAGGAAAGAAGGAAGAGAGGTAGTGGTAGAGGTAGTAGTGGAGTCAGTCAAAGACTAAGAAAGAGGAGCACTGCAGGGAAGCTAGGGGCCCACAAAGAGTAGGAACAAGAACACAGAGGGGAGGGAAAAATAATAATGGACCAAACACCCAGGGTAGAAGAAAGAAAGTAAAATGCTCCGAACTTCAGAACACCTGTCACTTAACTTGATTTTTTCCTTTCTCCCTCTTCCCCTTTCCTCTTTCTCCTTTGGGTTTTCTTTCTTCTGCCTTGGGTGTTTGGTCCATTATTATTATTTTTTCCCCCCTCTGCATTCTTGTTCCTACCCTTTTGTGGGCCCCTAGCCCCCTTGTGGGTCACTAGCTCCCTTGCAGTGCACCTTGCAGTGCACCTCCCTCTTAGTCTTTGACTCCACTACTACTGCTACTACTGTACTACTGCTACCTCTACCACTTCTTCTCTTCTTCCTTTCCTACTACCCTCTTGTCCCATTCCTGTCTGCTGGCCTATATATACTCCCTCCTCCTCTCCTTTTTTGTTAGTGTGATTTTGTAAATGGTCCAAGTCTGACTGAAATGTCGTCATAATTTCCTCTCTCCTGTGTGCAGGTTATTTGTGTATTGCACAAACTATAGCAAAATTATTGACAAGTGGCAACCAAATATTAGATGAGAGAACAGAGGCAAGGCTGTTATTGATAGCAAGTAGAGTAAAGAGTGGTGTTAAGAACACAGCCCTGAGAGACACCTTCAGCCTGGACAAAGTCAGGGTAAATCATTATTAACCTGGACACACAAATGTCTCTCAGACAAGAAATTTTTAAGGAAAAGTGGCAGACTGCCCTGAAGGTCTAAGAAATGAGCTTGGGTCAAGATGTTATATCACCAGGTAGTGTGTCACACTTTTTAAAGATAAAAAAAAAGGGTGCAGTAAGCAAGTGGTTACTAGCAAAGGCATTATGAACATAGGTATCTAAACGGACTAAGGGGTCAATATTGGATCAACCCTTACGAAAAAGCTAAATTGATGAGTGGAAAGATATTTGTCTCTCCAAATACTATATCAAACATCCATTCACTGGATGTTCAAGCAACTTGCAAAGTGTACTAGTAAGAGCAATGGGTTGATAGTGGGAGGCATCTTAGCACAACATGGAAGGGCAGAACAGTAGTAGTTTTCCATGGATGAGGAAGAACCCTTTGTGCCAAACAAGATTAAAAAGATTTAAGAAGACTACAAGGTCCATCAGATGTAAATGTTGAAGTGTACGAATATAAATGCCATTAAGGCCAGCTGCCGATAGTCTGCAAGCGGAAAGTGTTGACGTAAGTAAAATCTAAAGGCAGATTTGGAGGAAAGAAACAAGAGGCACAGATGGAGCCCCTGAAATATATAGATATGATTTCCAACTGCTGTTGCAGCTTCAGCAGGGTCTGCAGTGGTGACACTAACTTAAGAACGGGAGCTAGATCTAGAGATTACCTGCACTCAATTTCTGTACAAGAATGGTATACAATACCGACAAGATGAAATTAAGACACATGTGCAACATCTGGGTAACTTTATTGTAGACATTTTGCCATTCAGTGGCTTTATCAATATAAATTCCAAAACATAATTTGAAGACAGTAGAACTATATTACCTCATCTTCTGTATATAGTTCTACTGTCTTCAAATTATGTCCTGGAATTTGTATTGATAAAGCCACTAGATGGTGAAATGTCTACAATAAAGATAACCAGATGTTGCACATATCACTCAATTTCTGTAATTTTTTTTCCAAACTATGGTGACGTGTACTTAGGCTCTGTGAAGACCTGTTTGCGCGCTCTCTACGAATTGAAGCAAGATGCCCTCCATCGAGCAACTTTACCAACAGCTTAAGGAAGAATTGAGGATGGCGAAGATGGAGATTCGGCGATTGACCGAGGAAAACAAGAAGATTCGTAGTAGTCCTCCTGTTTTGAGTCCTCAGGTCAAGAAGGGAAACTGGTCAGTGGCTGGACAGCAGGGAACGAAGTTGACGATCAAGAAGACGAATGGAAAGGTAGAAACGATGAAGAAGAAAGAGACTGCCGTGGAAACTGTTGTGGAAACATCTAATACATTCTCAGTGCTACCCGACGAATGTGAGTCGACTACTGGAAACGTCACGACGAACGACATCAAGGAAGGTAAGAATGTTGTTGTTGGGGATAGCCAAGTTAGGTATATGGATAGGGCATTCTGCTTGAAGGACAGGAGTAGGAGACAGAGAGTTTGCTTTCCTGGGGCTGGGATGCAGGATATTGTTAGCCGTCTGGATGACATCATGAGAGGTAATGGGAGCAATCCTATTATCTGTCTCAGTGCTGGAGGCAACGATGTTGGCAGACGTAGGAGTGAAGAGCTGATTAGCAGGTATAGGTCAGCAATAGAAATAATTAGGAGTAAGGGTGGGAACCCTGTCATATGTGGTATTTTGCCAAGGAGACGAGTTGGAAATGAATGGTTGTCCAGGGCAATTGGTGTCAATTGCTGGCTGGACAAATACTGTAAGGAAAATGCGGTAACATTCGTTGACAACTGGGACCTCTTCTATGGCGGAAGTGACATGTATGCCAGGGATGGGGTTCACTTATCTAGGTCTGGGGTGGTAGCACTGGCAACTGCAGTGGAGGGAGATGTTAGAACTTTAAACTAGGAATAGTTAGTGGTATGGGTTTTGGCAGGGAAACAGTGAAGTCCCAGTGTAGTAATATTACGAGTTCTAGGGGAACTAGTAATAAGCAGAACGACGTAGATATTGAAAAGCCAGTGACTTTGGGTGAAAAGGACAGTAATAGGTTTAGTAGAAAAACAAATGAGCAGGAAGGGTAAAGAGAAAGGAGAGTCTTTCAATGTTTATTATGCTAATTGCCGTAGTGCTAGGAATAAGATGGACGAGTTGAGATTAGTTGCTAGTGCAGGTAACATTGATGTATTTGCCTTAACTGAGACGTGGTTTAATTCAAAAATTCGGGACATGCCTGCGGAATGTCATATACAGGGTTTTAAATTGTTCCAAGTAGATAGAAGTATCGGGAAGGGGGGTGGGGTGGCATTGTATGTCCAAGATCGCTTGAACTGTTGCATAAAAACGGGTATTAAGTCTGAAGTAACACATACAGAGTCTGTTTGGATAGAATTTTCAGAGGGGCATGAAAAACTGATTTTAGGAGTGATATACCGTCCCCCAAACTTAGATAGGGACCAAGGGAGACTACTATGGGAGGAATTTGTTAAGGCCACAAGGCACGATAATGTAGTAATTCTAGGAGACTTTAACTTTAGTCATATTGATTGGAATTTCTTGACTGGGAATTTAGAATCATACGACTTCTTAGAAGTAGTTCAGGACTGTTTTTTGAAGCAGTTTGTGACAGAACCTACAAGGGGAAATAACCTGCTTGACTTAGTTATGGCAAACAATGAATCCCTTGTTAATAATTTAGAAATTTCAGAGGAACTGGGTGCTAGCGACCACAAATCAATTACATTTAGCATTGAATGGAAGTACGATAGTAGCGATAACTCAGTAACAGTCCCAGATTTTCGCTTAGCAGATTACGATGGGCTTAGAGAACACTTATCATCTGTTGACTGGGGTAACGAAGAGAGCTATCAATATGACAGTTTTCTGAACACTATACATGCTGCTCAAAGAACGTTTATCCCATATAAAGAAATTAGATCAAATAGAAATGACCCAAAATGGATGAATAATAGGCTCAAATATCTACTAGGGCATAAAGGAATTTATAGGCGTATCATCTTATGAATCAGTATACGTATTGACATTAAGTGGGACATTAAAAAGGGGATAAGAAAAGCTAAAAGGGACTATGAAATTAAAGTTGCTAGGGATTCTAAAACTAACCCAAAAAGTTTTTTCCAGGTCTATAGAACAAAAGTTAGAGATAAGATAGGTCCCCTTAAAAATAACTATGGGCACCTTACTGACAAAGAGAATGAAATGTGCTCGATTTTAAATAATTATTTTCTCTCAGTTTTTACACAGGAAGACACTAACAATATTCCAGTAGTGAAATGGTTGTGAAGCAGATAGACAGACTGAAGCAAAATAAGTCGCCGGGTCCTGATGAGGTTTTTTCAAGGGTTCTTAACCCTTTGAGGGTTTTCGTCGTACTAGTACGTCTTACGTGTAGGGGTTTTTGACGTACTAGTACTCATAAATTCTAGCGGCCTCAAATCTAGTGGGAGAAAGCTGGTAGGCCTTCATATGAAAGAATGGGTCTATGTGGTCAGTGTGCACAGTCTAAAAAAAATCCTGCAGCACACAGTGCATAATGAGAAAAAAAAAACTTTGACCATTTTTTTTTAATAAATCAGCGACTTTGCAGTGTATTTTCGTATGGTATTTATTGTTGTATTCTAGTTTTCTTGGTCTCATTTTATAGAATGGAAGACATAATACAGAAATTGAGATGATTTTGACTGGTTTTACAAAGAAAAGTGCCTTGAAATTGAGCTCAAAGTAGCAGAAATGTTCGATTTTTACCAAACTTCAAAAGTAAACAAATTGTGCCAAGCGTGCAATACACGTCAACTGGTGAGTCTAATATTCTTTCACAAGTGCACCAATAATATTTATACCATTTCTTACACTAATGCAGTAGTCTGCATAACAGTAAATCTTCAATTTTTTGTGAGAATAAAAATTCAAAGTGGAAAGCAAAAGAATATAAGAGGGGCCTTGAGACGTGACTAATGACCAGAGGAAATGTCATTTTAGTGCCAGGAATGTCTTTCTTGTTTATTCTGGACCCTATTCGGAAATTGGCATCTTTTGAAATTTGTGTGAAATTGGCAAAATTGCTATATTCTGACCACTGTATTGGATAGTTGAATTTCATAAATGAGTGGTTTCTTGCACCCATTCGATAGAAAAAATGGAGTTCTAGCGAAATATTCATGTTTTTTGTCGACTAGTACAGTGAAATTGGCCGAAAATGGGGCTCAAAGTGGGCGAAATCGCCGATGCGTAAACATCGCCGAGACCGTTAACTTTGCGAGAGCATAATTCCGTAAGTTTTCTATCAAATTTCAAACTTTTGGTGTCTTTATGATCGGGAAAAGATTCTCTATCTTTTCATAAGAGAAAATAATTTTTTTTTTTTTTTAAATTTGGCCGACCCTGAGAACGAGTTTCGGAGAGGGCCTGTCGACCCTCAAAGGGTTAAGGAATGCAAAATGGAACTCTGTGAACCATTAACTAATATTTTTAATTTATCTCTTCAAACAGGTGTAGTGTCTGATATGTGGAAGATGGCTAATGTAATTCCTATTTTTAAAACAGGGGACAAGTCGTTACCGTCAAATTACCGCCCAATAAGCCTGACCTCAATTGTAGGCAAATTACTAGAGTCAATTATAGCTGAGATTATAAGAAGCCATCTCGATAAGCATAGCTTGATTAATGATACTCAGCATGGATTCACAAGAGACCGGTCTTGTCTAACTAATTTATTAACTTTCTTCAGTAAAGCTTTTGAGGCTGTTGACCATGATAAAGAATTTGATATTATTTACTTAGATTTTAGTAAGGCTTTTGATAGAGTTCCGCACCATAGACTGTTAAAAGAAAGTGGCAGCTCATGGCATTGGAGGAAAAGTGCTCTCGTGGATCAAGTCATGGCTCACTGACAGGAAGCAGAGTGTCTCCATAAATGGGGTTAAATCCGAGTGGGGATCTGTAACAAGTGGCGTTCCACAGGGATCAGTCTTGGGCCCGTTGTTGTTTATAATATATATCAATGATCTTGATGAGGGAATTATTAGTGATATGAGCAAATTCGCCGATGACACAAAGATAGGTAGGATAATTGATTCAAACGTAGATGTTATGGAACTTCAGGAGGATTTAAACAAACTCTATTCTTGGTCAGAAAAGTGGCAGATGCAGTTCAATGTAGATAAATGCAAGGTTCTGAAGCTTGGGAGTGCCCATAATCCTAGTACTTATAAGTTAAATGATGTAGAACTTAGCCATACAGATTGCGAAAAGGACTTGGGGGTTATGGTGAGCAGCAACCTTAAACCAAGACAGCAGTGCCTAAGTGTACGTAATAAGGCAAATAGATTACTGGGATTTATATCAAGAAGTGTAAGCAACAGAAGTCCAGAGGTCATACTGCAGCTTTATACATCATTAGTAAGGCCTCACCTAGAATATGCAGCTCAGTTCTGGTCTCCGTATTACAAAATGGACATAAATTCGTTAGAAAACATTCAGCGTAGGATGACTAAATTAATACATAGCATTAGAAATCTTCCTTATGAAGAAAGATTGAAGACTCTTAAGTTACATTCACTTGTTAGACGAAGAATGAGGGGAGACCTGATCGAAGTGTATAAGTGGAAGATAGGTATTAATAAAGGGGATATTAATAAGGTCTTGAGGATGTCTCTCCAAGAGAGAACCCGCAGTAATGGATTTAAATTAGATAAGTTTAGATTTAGAAAGGACATAGGAAAGTATTGGTTTGGAAATAGGGTAGTAGATGAGTGGAACAGTCTACCTAGTTGGGTTATTGAGGCTGGGACTTTGGGTAGTTTCAAATTTAGGTTGGATAAGTACATGAGTGGGAGGGGTTGGATTTGAGTGGGACTTGCACATCAGAGCTTATTTCTTGGGTGGGATTGAAAATTGGGTTGGGCAAATGTTTTGTTAGTGGGATGAATTGTAAAGGACCTGCCTAGTATGGGCCAACAGGCCTCCTGCAGTGTTCCTCCTTTCTTATGTTCTTAACTGCACTCAGAGAGGAAGTGGAAGTGACAGTAGAAACATAATCCAGTAAGTGCAGTTTGCTTCATGGATACATGTCTGGTAACAGCCCTGACTCGCTTAAAATCAAGGAGCTGCTCTGTAATCCTAATGCACTAATAATGGCCCCATGCAGCATATTTCAAATGCACTGCACATGCACAAACAGGAGACCAAAGTATGCATTTTCAAGAACATCAACCCAGCGTTTGGGGGATTGTATTCGAAGCTGCAGTTAAAACAGACGTCATAAATATCTGTTAACAGCTCATCAGGGGAGGACAGAGGAGGAGGTCCCTCACCAAAGAGGGTTTGACGCGAGTAAAGGGCCCAGTCCACACGTGGGCCATGAGGAGGTTGAGAATACGAATGGGAAATAAGGAGAATAGGTTTATCACTGTACAAGAATGGTATACAATACCAAATTTAAACACATGTGCAACATCTGGGTATTTTTAATGTAGATATTTCACCATCCAGTGGCTTTATCAATACAGATTCAAGGACATAATTTGAAGACAGTAGAACTATATACAAAAGATGAGGTAATCAGTCCCTCAACCTTGGAGTTGGTGTTAAGAGCACCGTAGTCATGAAGATTCTGGAGAACAGGCAAGGAGGCTGGCGCTTATATACTGACGTCAGGTGGAAAGGGATGGGTATGACCCACTTACTATGCCCTCGTCTGCCCTTTCCACCCGATATTAGTACATAAGCGCCAGCCTCCTTGCCTGTGCTCCAGAATCTTCATGACTACGGTGATCTTCAACTCCAAGGCTGAGGGACTGATTACCTCATCTTCTGTATATAGTTCTACTGTCTTCAAATTATGTCCTAGAATTTGTATTGATAAAGCCACTGGATAGCAAAATGTCTACAATAAAGATACCCAGATATTCCACATGTGTGTCAATTTTCATCAACTGTGATGTAAATCTGGTAAAACAGACCAAGCAAATTTGAGTGCAGTTGAAGAGCAAATAGTCAAATCTATGTAAGAAAGAATTCTAGTACAAGGGTCAAAATGAGTTGGAGTACCTGAATTTAAAACATGGAAGGGAAAAGAAGTGAGAAAAGCCTCTGATTGGCCCAAGTCACAGTGAGACGACCCCCCCCCCCCCCCCCCCCCCCCCCGAGGAAATGGTTATTAAAATCACCTAATAAGCGGTGTAGTGAAGAAACCAGAAAATCATCAACATTAATACATAACAGCTGAGAAAGAGAAAGATACAATAAGCAAGACTATACCACTTGTTAAAGTAGCTATGGGCTGCAGCGTAAGAAAGGGAATTATGAACAAAAATCTGATGGGCTTTCATTAAACGTCCCATCGGGAAAAAGGATCTGGTGATCGCAGTAAAACATAGTTCAAAATGGGGAGGATAACAATGGAGTAGGAAAAGTAGTGTTGGGAATGATATGCAATTTAGGGCCTAAAGGAGATTTGTTCTTTGGTGATGTCTTAGACTTTGGAGAAGTGGAAATATGAGGTGATGATTCAGGGAAGGCTGTGTACATGGAGAAACATACAAGTGAGATGAAGTAAGGACATTAGACATGGTAAAAACCTCAGAACCTGGAGCTGCAAAAGGGTTAAACACAGAGGTGACTGTGGAAGTAGGTACTACAGATATAACTGGAAGTAGGTACTACAGAGGTAATTGTGGAAGTAGGGACCACAGAGGCGACTATGGAAGTAGGTACTACCAAGGTTTGAGGCCACCACCTCTTCAAGGGGGGCTCCTTGGTGTGGTGAAGAGGCTCTTGGTCTGAGGAATTAGACCTATCGGTCTTCTTCCTCAGACCGAACCTAATTACCCCCCAATCTCCCCTCCCCTATCCCATCCTCCCCTTTTTCCTTTCCTCCTCCTCCTCCTCCCCACCCCTCCCTTTTGCCCTTCCTCTTTTTGTCATTTGGGATTTCTCCCACAGGCGCGCTAGTTCCTAGGTAGGGGAAAGGATACCGGGGTCCATCCCATTCCGTTGAGGTTCTTAGCGGTGGCGTAGTTTGCCGTGGAATCTGGATCGCCTGGGGATGTCCCGATCCCTCTCCGGTATCCCGGAGTAGCTTTGGGTGTCTTTCGGGCGACGAGTGTATCTCTGGAAGCCACCTTTCGGATTCCGGGGGTGGTGGCCGAAGGAGGTATGCTTTGTGGCGGATATCCGGCCGCCCTCTCTTTTGTCCACCGAGGTAGCTCGGCAGATGTGAGGTTGCTATCCCGGATTGTTAGTTTACTAGCATGATGGGTAGGGTATGGCACGGGTTCCATGCTGCATCTGCGCTACTTGCGGTGCTGAGGTCCTCTTGGGCACGGAGAGAGATTTCTGGCCCTTTCATTCCTCCTAGGACCTATCCCTCCCCGGTCCCCCCTTTTTTTTCTTTTTTTTATTTTTATTTTCTTCTTTCTTTTTTTTTCTTAAAAACAAAAAGAAAGAAGTAACCTAACCATGGCAGCCCTAGTCCATGAACCTGGTACCCCCGGGCCCCTTCTTGATACCGCACCCCCCGTTCTGACCCCGCCTCGTCTTTGGACCACTCTTCAGACATTCCTCATGCCTCTGTACCTATTGCCGGTGCTGTTTCTCACCCGCTTCAGGTACTGAGGCCTCGACTGACTCCTTCGATTTATCGGACCTTCGCTCTCCTCTGACTATGCTTCCGGCCTCTCCCTCTACGGTGCGGCAATTTTCAAATCGCCGACCCATTCCACGTCGGACCAACTCTGGTCCCACGCCTAAACGCCAACGACAATTACCTGCTGATGATACTTCTCCACCTTCTCATTCTTCTCAGAAACGATCGACACGTCCTTCACTACCTTTCCACGCTCAGTTTCAGACTGAACAATGGACTAAATTCTTCACTTTACGACCAACTTCCTCTACTGCCTATCTTTCTGACCATAGTATTGGCAAGGCACTCCTACGCCATGTTGGTAAAGATATTTCTTTTCATGCTCTTAAGAGCGGTACGTGCATCATTACCGTACAGAATGCTACCCAGGCTCATGAGCTCTTTCGTCTTTCCCATATCGATACTGTTCCTGTCACTCTTGAAAAACATCATTCCCTCAATTCTTGTAGTGGTACCGTCATTCTGCCCCATACCATAGTTCAACAAAATTTCCAGACATGTGGCACTGACATTCTTGAACAGCTGGAACTCCAAGATCTCCCAATCCTCAAGGTAGACACTTACGTTCTTCCTGCCCGTGGGCGGAGACGATACCCTAGCAATGTGGCTCGTTTAACTTTTGACAGCCGAGAACTCCCATCCTCAGTTTATATAGCAGGACATCGGTTACAAGTTCGAAAGGTGATCCCTACACCACAACAGTGTAGAAATTGCTGGCGATTTGGCCATCCAGCGAAATATTGCAGATCTATCGCCGAATGCCCAGTCTGTGGTGCCGATGACCATTCTAATACGTCTTGCAATCGATCTCCCTCTTGCCTTAACTGTCATGAGGCTCACCCTTCGTACTCTCGCCGTTGTCAAGTCTATTTAAACGAGCAGGAAATCCGTTACCTCAAAGAGACAGAAGGTCTCCCTTATGCCATGGCAGGTTCTCATCTCCGCCTCCAAGGGAGACTCCCACGTGTTTCTTATTCCCATGTTTCAAAACGTCCCCCCACTTCTGGTATCTCATCTTCTACACCCACCTCTGTGGTTACCTCTCCCATAATCACTCCTGTATCTAATCCTTTTGCTGTCCTCGGCTCAGACATCCCTACTTCAACGCCTCAGTCTAATCTCGCTTCTTCGAGTTCTCTCTCACAAGCCTCAGTATCGACGAGACCTCGCACGACACCTCCTCCCAATCGTCCCTCTACTTCTCAAAAGTCAAAAAAAGGTCCGTTAACACCTCCTACCCATCTTCCACTTCCTCATTTTACCCTCCCTGTCTCTGTCCCTGGTTCTTCCCCTCTCACTGGCTCAGTTACAAGTGTAGAGGTTCACCCTCCTCCTCGTACTGTACCTTCCTCCCCTGTTCCCTCCCAAGTTTCTTCCTCTTCTGCCACCTCCCAGGTTCCTGCCTCTTCTGTCCCCTGCCATGCTTCTCCAGTTCCCTCCACCCTTTCGCCCCCCCCCCTACCTTGGTACAGTCCAATACAGTTCCAATCTTTACTCATCCTCCCCCTACCATTCCCAATATTGTCTCCCATACGACATCTCTGAATTCCGAAACACTTGAAGCAATCTCTGAATATATTGCAGAGACCAAACCATCAATGGACACTGATCCACCTTCCGCTCTTTCTCTCTCCTCTGCTCCATCTGCGCAACTCCTTTCTTCACAGCGCACCGTTCCTTCGCTGCTTGAACGTTTTCCACTGCCTCCGCATGTGGACTTTTCTAACCCCTCTAGTCCGTAGGAACCCTTACCTGCGGATTTCAAGTATCTTTATCATTGCCAATCATGGCCTATTTACAGTGGAATATACGCGGCCTCGGGTAATCGGGGTGAGCTTCAGATGTTACTCTCCCAGTTTGCCCCTGTTGGTGTTTGCTTACAGGAACCAAAATTACACTCTGCTGTTATTTCTCACATCTCAGGCTATAATTTATTGTATTCTTCAGATCCTTTTCCTGATGGGACCTTTAATGAAAGTGCCCTTCTTCTACGCACTGATATTCCGTACCATCAGCTATTTGTTCATACTTCGCTGCATTACACAGCAGCCCGTATCCACTTACATAGGTGGTATACGCTCTGTTCTTTATATCTCTCTCCTTCTCGGGCATTATCTATTCCGGATTTTGCCTTCCTTGTTTCGTCATTACCGCCACCGATTCTGTTACTTGGTGATTTTAATGCCCACCATTTCCTCTGGGGGGGGTCTCACGGTGATTCCCGTGGAATTCAGTTAGAGGCTTTTCTTGCCACCCACCCCCTCCATGTTTTAAATACAGGTACTCACACCCATTTTGATCCTCGGACTCATACTCTCTCTTGCATCGATCTCTCAGTCTGCTCTTCCTCCGCCGCATTAGACTTCACTTGGTCTGTTCTCCCGGACTTACATGACAGTGATCATTTCCCAATCATTCTTACTTCCCCTTCATATTCGCCACCTCTTCGCACCCCACGCTGGCAATTTAATCGGGCAAATTGGAACCTTTACTCACACCTAACTGTTTTTTAAAGAGGGTCCTTCTTCGTCCTCCATCGATGAGCTTTTACACCTCTTCTCGTCCTCCGTTTTCACCGCATTTTCTCATTCTATACCCCAAACTTCGGGCAGGCATTCTCAGAAATGCGTGCCTTGGTGGTCTCCTGCTTGTGCTCGTGCAGTACGTTTGAAACGCGCTGCATGGGGCAGGTACCGGTACAATAGAACCACAGAGCGACTCCTTGATTTTAAACAGAAGCGTGCGATCGCTCGCCGTGTCATCCGTGATGCTAAACGCACTTGCTGGCGAGATTATGTCTCCACCATCACCTCTGCTTCCTCTATGAGTGCAGTCTGGAAAGAAGTACGAAAACTGAGTGGTAAATATTCTCCTGACCCGGCTCCTGTTCTGCGGGTTGCCGGTGTTGATATAGCAAACCCACTAGATGTTGCCAATGAAATTGGCAATCATCTGGTCCGTATTTCTCAGGGACTCCATCTATGCCCCTCATTTCTTTCCTCAAAGTCTGCCAGAGAGTTAGCACCCTTGGACTTTTCTTCTCTCAGAGAAGAACAGTAAAATGTGCCTTTTACACTTCAAGAACTGGAGGCAACACTCTCAGCTTGTTGATCATCGGCAGCTGGGCCCGACGACATTCATATTCGTATGCTACAACATTTACATCAGTCAGCCCTTGCAGTCCTATTACGCCTTTACAATCTTATTTGGTCACAAGGAGTTCTTCCACAGCTGTGGAAATCCGCCATTGTTCTCCCTTTCCGCAAACCAGGCACTACGGGACATGAAACCTCCCACTATCGTCCCATTGCTCTTACCAGTGCAGTTTGCAAAGTAATGGAACGCCTAGTAAATAGACGTTTAGTGTGGTATTTAGAGACACACAACAGTCTCTCCACTCGTCAATATGGCTTTCGTAAGGGACGTTCTACCATAGACCCCTTACTCCGCTTGGATACGTATGTTCGTAATGCCTTTGCGAATAACCACTCAGTTATTGCCATATTTTTTGACCTTGAGAAGGCATATGACACAACTTGGAGGTATAATATTTTAGCCCAAGCCCACTCCTTAGGCCTTCGAGGCAATCTACCATCCTTCCTTAAGAACTTTTTAACTGACAGGCATTTCCGTGTTCGGGTTAATAATGTGCTCTCCCCGGACTTTATCCAAGCTGAAGGTGTCCCCCAGGGATGTGTTCTGAGCACAACACTTTTTCTCCTTGCTATTAATGATTTGGCCTCTAGTCTTCCATCAAATATTTGGTCATCACTCTATGTTGATGACTTCGCTATTGCCTGTGCAGGCGCTGACTGTCACCTCATTACAGTTTCTCTCCAACATGCAGTCAACCGTGTTTCCAATTGGGCCACCACACGTGGGTTTAAATTTTCCAGCACTAAAACCCACCAAATCACTTTCACTAGACGCTCTGTCATCTCCGATCATCCTTTGTACCTCTATGGCTCCCGTATCCCTGAACGTGATACAGTCAAGTTTCTGGGCCTCCTCTTTGATCGTAGGTTATCCTGGAAACCTCACATTACCTCTCTGAAGGCAACTTGTCACAGCCGGCTGAACCTTCTTAAAACCCTTGCTCATCTTTCATGGAGAGCTGATCGTCGAACCCTCCTTCGCCTACATTCCACCCTTATTTTATCGAAACTTGATTATGGTGACCAGATCTATTCAGCGGCATCTCCTGCTACTCTCTCTAGCCTTAACCCCATTCATCACCAAGGATTACGTTGATGCCTTGGTTCTTTTCGCTCTTTCCCTGTCGAGAGCCTCTATGCAGAAGCGAACGTTCCATCCTTATCCGATCGCTGTGATGCCCATTGCCTGCGCTACTATGTACGCTCTCATGATCTCCGCAATCCTTCCATTTATAGAATGGTCACTGATATTAGTAGACATTCTTTATTTGTTCGCCGCCCCTGTTTACTCTGTCCCTTCTCTCTTCGCCTTCATTTGCTCTTGTCTTCTCTTCAACTACCACCTTTCTATGTACATGTAGCATCTCACTTTTCCCTACCCCTCTGGGAAGTTCCAGCTGTTCGAGTCTGTTCTTTCTTCCTCCCTTGCTCGAAAGCCCAACTGTCTACGGTCGCTTCCCGCTCTCTTTTTCTTGACCACTTTCACTCTCATTCTCATGCCATTGCTGTGTACACAGATGGCTCTAAGTCTTCTGACGGCGTAGGATTCGCAGCAGTGTTTCCGGACAGCGTCGTACAAGGGCATTTACTATCTTCGGCTAGTATTTTTACTGCTGAATTATATGCCATCCTTACAGCACTTATCCGTATTGCATCTATGCCTGTGTCATCATTTGTGGTTGTCTCAGACTCCCTTAGTGCTTTACAGGCTATACAAAAATTTGATACACCTCACCCCTTAGTCCTCCGTATCCAACTTTGGCTACGCCGCATCTTTACCAAGCATAAAGATATTGTTTTTTGTTGGGTCCCTGGTCATGTTGACGTACAGGGCAATGAACAGGCAGACACTGCTACGCGGTCAGCAGTACATGACCTACCAGTTTCTTATAGAGGTATTCCATTTATGGACTATTTTGCTGCAATATCTTCCCACCTTCACACCCGTTGGCAACAACGTTGGTCTACTATGCTCGGCAACAAACTTCAATCTATTAAACCGAGTATAGGTTACTGGCCGTCTTCTTATCACCAGTGTCGAGGTTGGGAGACTACTCTCTCCCGTCTTCGCATTGGCCTTACTCGTCTTACTCATGGATATCTCATGGAGAGGCGTCTTGCTCCTCTCTGTGAGAATTGCCAAGCTCCATTATCAGTCAGCCACATTCTGTTGAACTGCCCACTTTATCAACGAGCACGCAGAATTTACCTCTGTCATCGTCTTCGCTCCGCTGCTCTCTCTTTACCTTCCCTTCTCGCTGATGGACCCACCTTTCATCTGGACTCTCTCATTGACTTTTTGACAACAACTGACTGACTTCACAAATTCTGATACCTTCAGCCCTTTCTACTTCAATCTCTTGCTACCCTCTACCCCCGTACTATCCCCTGCCCCGCTGTTTTCTGTAACCTGCTGATCATCCCCCCTCCCTTCTGCCATCCAATTCCCTTGCTTCCTTCCCTACCCTGCAGCGCTGTATAGCCCTTGTGGCTTAGCACTTCTTTTTGATTATAATAATAATTGAGGCCACCAAGCAACTCTATTTAAGACAATGAATCTCCCTTTCTCTTGAGAAAATTGGGCAACGGTGAGTATATGTAGGGTGCGCATCTGTACAGTTAAGTTGGAGGTTGACTGCAGGATGGACTGCTATGGTCAGCTGCACCAGATAGGACATTCTGCCATTGACCTGCAATATTTTGCTGGGTGGCCAAAGCATCAGCAATTTCTACATTGTTGTGACAGGGATCAATCCCTATGCTGTCCTGCATAGGGAAGTTTGCAGCAGTCAAAAATTAACTTTACTACATTGCAAGGATACTGTAGTACATAAGTGTCAACTTTAAGAATTGGTAGATCTTGGAGCTCGAGTTGCTCCATAATGTCTGCATCACACATTAGAAAGTGTTGCTGAATGATGGCATGAGGAAGAACAACAGTGCCACAGCTAGAATTGAGGGAAGTGTGTTCATAAATCTTAACAAGAGTATCATTGATGGAAAGAGAGTGAGCTTGCTCACCATTTTGCACCATGACAATGTGTGCACCACTCTGAAATGAAATATTTTGTCCAACATGTTGCAAGAGCACCTTGCTGATACTTTGGTCTGTGGGAACCATCACTTGAAGAGTAAAGAATTTAGTCTATGAGGTACCTTGAAACAGAGTGCAAAGGAAGAAATTGTCAGGCAGATCGTTAACGAGAATAAGAGCAAGAGCGTATATATTTCCCTCTGCATCTAAGAGAACCCTCGGTGAGACCAGTACTACAGATGTGGCATGGAACCTGTGCCCTACACTACACTTCACACCACCTACCAGAACCAACAGGCAGCCTCCAGAGATACATCTGTTACCTTAAGGACACCCAAAGCTGCCCTCCTGATCTCCAGAGGGTGGATCAGCACATCCCTAGATGATCCGGATTTCACATTATTATTATAATCAAAAAGAAGCGCTAAGCCACAAGGACTATACAGCGCTGCAGGGCAGGAAGGAAGCGAGGGCATCAGGTGGCAAAAGGGAGATGGATGAGTAATAGGTTACGGATAACAGCGGGGTAGTGGATGGTGAAAGGGTAAAGGGCAGCAAGAGACTGAACTAGAAAGGGCTGAGGGGAGTGCGAAAAGTATCATCAGAGTTTGTGGAGTAAATCAGTCATTGTCAAGAAGTCAATGAGAGAGTCAGGATTAAAGGAGGGTCCATCAGCAAGAAGGGAAGGTAAAGAGAGAGTAGTAGAACGAAGACGACGTTGGAGGTAAATTCTGCGTGCTCGTTGATAGAGAGGGCAGTCTAACAGAATGTGGCTAATCGATACTGGAACTTGACACTGCTCACGGAGAGGAACAGGGTGCCTCTCCATGAGATACCCATGAGTAAGACGAGTGTGGCCAATGTGAAGGCGGGAGAGAGTGGTCTCCCAACCTCGGCACTGATGACAAGAAGACGGCCAGTAACCTATGCTCGGTTTAATAGAATGAAGTTTGTTACCGAGCAGAGTTGACCAACGTTGTTGCCAACGGGTGCGAAGGTGGGTAGCTATTGCAGCAAAATAGTCCAGAAATGGAACACCTCGATAGGAAATTGGTAGGTCATGTACTGCTGACCGCGCAGCAGTGTCTGCCTGTTCATTGCCCTGTACGTCGACATGACCAGGGACCCAACAAAAAACAATATCTTTGTTTGGTAGAAATACGGCGTAGCCAAAGTTGGATACGGAGAACTAGGGGATGAGATGTATCAAATTTTCGTATAGCCTGTAGAGCACTAAGGGAGTCTGAGACTACTACAAATGATGACACAGGCATAGATGCGATATGAATAAGTGCTGCAAGAATGGCATACAGTTCAGCAGTAAAAATGCTAGCTGAAGATAGTAAATGCCCCCGCACAACGCTGTCCGGAAACACTGCTGCAAATCCGACACCGTCTGAAGACTTAGAGCCATCTGTGTACACAGCGGTGGCATGGGAGTGGAAGTGATCAAGAAAAAGAGAGCAGGAAGCCACCCTAGGCAGTTGAGCTTTCGAGCAAGGGAGTGAGAAAGAACAGACCCGAACAGCTGGAACTTCCCAGGGGGGTAGGGAAAAGTGAGATGCTACATGAACATATAAAGGTGGTAACTGAAGGGAAGACAAGAGTGAATGTAGGCGAAGAGAAAAGGGACGGAGTAAACAGGGGCAGCGAACGAATAAAGAATGTCTACTAATATCGGTGACCATTCTATAAATGGAAGGATTGTGTAGATCGTGAGAGCATACATAGTAGCAAAGGCAATGGGCATCACGGCGATCAGACAAGGATGGAACATTCGCTTCTGTATAGAGGCTCTCAACAGGGGAAGAGCGAAAAGCACCAAGGCACAAACGTAATCCTTGGTGATGGATAGAGTTAAGGCTAGAGAGAGTAGCAGGAGAGGCCGCGGAATAAATCTGGTCACCATAATCGAGTTTCGATAAAACGAGGGCTGAATGTAGGTGAAGCAGAGTTCGACGATCAGCTCCCCAGGAAAGATGAGCAAGGGTTTTAAGAAGGTTTAGCCGGCTGTGACAAGTTGCCTACGGAGAGGTAATGTGAGGTTTCCAGGATAACCTACGGTCAAAGAGAAGGCCTAGAAACCTGACTATATCACGTTCGGGGATACGGGAGTCATAGAGATACAAAGGATGATCGGAGATAACAGAGCATCTAGTGAAAGTAATTTGGTGAGTTTTGGTACTTGAAAATTTAAACCCATGCATGGTGGCCCAAGTGGAAACACGGTCGACCGCACGCTGGAGAGAAACTGCAATAAGATGACAGTCAGCGCCTGCACAAGCAATAGCGAAGTCATCAACATAGAGTGATGACCAAATATTGGGTGGAAGAACAGAGGCCAAATCATTTATAGCAAGGAGAAAAAGTGTTGTGCTTAGAACACATCCCTGAGGGACACCTTCAGCTTGGACGAAGTCCGGGGAAAGAACATTATTGACTCGAACACGGAAATGTCTGTCAGTTAAAAAGTTCTTAAGGAAGGATGGTAGATTGCCTTGGAGGCCTAAGGAATGGGCCTGGGCCAAAATATTATACCTCCAAGTTGTGTCATATGCCTTCTCAAGGTCAAAAAATATGGCAATAACTGAGTGATTATTCGCAAAGGCATTACGAACATACGTATCCAAGCGTAGTAAGGGGTCTATGGTAGAACGACCCTTACGAAAGCCATATTGACTAGCGGAGAGACTGTTGTGTGTCTCTAAATACCACATTAAACGTCGATTTACGAGACGTTCCATCACTTTGCAAACTGCACTAGTAAGAGCGATGGGACAATAGTGGGAGGCATCATGTCCTGTAGTACCCGGTTTGCGGAAAGGGAGAACAATGGCAGATTTCCACAGCTGGGGAAGAACTCCTTGTGCCCAAATAAGATTGAAGAGGTGTAAGAGGACTACAAGGGCTGACCGATGTAAATGTTGTAACATACGAATATGAATGTCGTCAGGCCCAGCTGCCGATGATCAGCAAGCTGAGAGTGTTGCCTCCAGTTCTTGAAGTGTAAAAGGCACATTATACTGTTCTTCTCTGAGAGAAGAAAAGTCCAAGGGTACTAACTCTCTGGCAGACTTTGAGGAAAGAAACGAGGGGCATAGATGAAGCCCTCGGGAAATACGGACCAGATGTGTGCCAAGTTCAATGGCAACGTCGAGAGGGTTTGCTACATCAACACCAGCGACCCGTAGAACAGGAGCCGGGTCAGGAGAGTATTTACCACTCAATTTCCTCACTTTTTTCCAGACTGCACTCATAGAAGAAGCAGAGGTGATGGTGGAAACATAGTCTCGCCAACAAGTGCGTTTAGCTTCACGGATGACACGGCAAGCGATCGCACACTTCTGCTTAAAATCAAGAAGTCTCTCAGCGGTTCTATTGTACCGGTACCTGCCCCATGCAGCACGTTTCAAACGTACTGCACGAGCACAAGCAGGAGACCACCAAGGCACGCACTTCTGAGAATGCCTACCTGAGGTTTGGGGTATAGAATGAGAAGCTGAGGTATAAACTGACGTCGAGAAGATGTGTAGGAGCTCATCAATGGAGGATGAAGAAGGAACCTCACTAAAAGCAGTGAGGTGTGAGTAAAGATCCCAATTTGCCCGATCAAATTGCCAGCGAGGGCTATGGAAAGGTGATGAATAGGAAGGAGAAGTAAGAATGATCGGAAAATGATCGCTGTCATGTAAGTCCGGTAGAACAGACCAGGTGAAGTCTAGTGCAGTGGAGGAAGAGCAGACTGATAGATCGATGCAAGAGAGAGTATGAGTACGAGGATCAAAATGGGTGGGAGTACCCGTATTTAAAACATGGAGGGGGTGAGAGGCGAGAAAAGCCTCCAACTGGATGCCACGTGAGTCACAATGAGACCCCCCCCCCCAGAGGAAATGGTGGGCATTAAAATCACCAAGTAACAGAAGTGGTGGTGGTAAGGATGAAACAAGAAAGGCAAAGTCTGGGATAGAAAATGCTCGAGAAGGAGAGAGATATAAAGAACATATTGTAAACCACTTATTCAAGTGAATACGGGCTGCAGTGTAATGCAGCGAGGTATGGACAAATAGTTGACAGTACGGAATATCATTGCGTAGAAGAAGGGCACTTTCATTAAAGGTCCCATCTGAGAAAGGATCCGAAGAATACAACAAATTATAGCCTGAGATAGGTTGGAAAACAGCCGAGTGTAATTTTGGTTCTTGTAAGCAAGCACCAACAGGGGAAAACCTGGAAAGCAACATCTGAAGCTCACCCCGATTACCCGAGGCTGCGGATATTCCACTGTAAATAGGCCATGATTGGCGATGAAGAAAATACCAGGAATCTGTAGGTAAAGGCACCTACGGACTAGAGGGGTTAGAAAAGTCAACATGTGGTGGCACTGGAAGACGTTCGAGTAGCGAAGGAACGGAGCGTTGCGAAGAATGGGGTTGTGAAGATGGAGGAGAGGGAAGAGAAGGAACAGGAAGTGAATCAGTGTCCATTGAAGGTTTAGTCTCTGCAATATATTCTGAAATGGCTTCAAGTGTTTCTGAATTCAAAGATGTATGGGAGACCATATTGGAGATAGAAGGAGGAGGGTGAGTAAAGATTGGGACAGTAATGGACTGTACCAAAGTAGAGGGGGAGGGAAGAGTGTAAGGGACTGGAGGTGAAGTGTGGGGGGGGACAGAAGAGGCAGAAACCTGGGAGGTGGCAGAAGAGGGAGAAACTTGGGAGGGGACGGGGGTGGAAGGCATAGTACGAGGAGGAGGGTGAATCTCCACACTTGTAATAAAGCCAGAGAGAGGGGAAGAACTAGGTACAGAGACTGGAAAGGTAAAGTGTGGAGGTGGAAGAAGGGAAGGAAGGGGCAAAGAAGATTTGAGCAATGTGGATTTTTTGGACTTCTGAGAAGTAGAGGGGCGATTGGTACAAGGTCTTGTCGATACTGGGGCTTGTGAGGAAGGACGCAAAGATGTGAGAACAGACTGAGTTGTAGTCGGGACGTCAGAGCCAAGGACAGCAAAAGGATTAGATGCCGGAGTGGCTATGGGAGGGGTAACAACAGAGGAGGCTGCAGAAGATGGGACCCCAGAAGTGGGGGGATGTTTGGAAACACAAGAATAAGAAACACGGGGTAGTCTCCCTTGGAGGCGGAGATGAGTAACTGCCATAGCATAAGAGAGACCTTCTGCCTCTTTGAGGCAACGGATTTCACGTTCATTTAAGTAGACCTGGCAATGGCGGGAGTACGAAGGGTGAGCTTCATTACAGTTAAAGCAAGATGGAGGTTAACTGCAAGATGTATTAGAATGGTCGTCGGCACCACAGACTGGGCATTCGGCCATAGATCTGCAATATTTTGCTGGGTGACCAAAACGCCAGCAATTTCTACATTGTTGCGGTGTAGGTATCACCTTTCGAACTTGTAACCGATGTCCCGCGACATATACAGAGGACGGGAGTTCTCGGCTGTCAAAAGTTAAACGAGCCACATTGCAAGGGTAACGTCTCCGCCCCCGGGCAGGAAGGACATAAGTGTCTACTTTGAGGATTGGGAGATCCTGGAGTTCCAGCTGTTCAAAAATGTCATTGCCACATGACTGGAAATTCTGTTGGACTATGGTATGGGGCAGAATGACAGTACCACTACAAGAATTGAGAGAAAGATGTTTTTCAATAGTGATAGGAGTAGTATCGATATTCGAAAGGAGAGAAAGATCATGAGCTTGGGTAGCATTCTGGACAGTGATGATGCGCGTACCGCTCTTGAGAGCATGAAATGAAATATCTCTACCAACATGACGCAGGAGCGCTTTGCCAATACTATGGTCAGAAAGGTAGGCAGAAGAAGAAGTCGGTCTTAAAGTAAAGAATTTAGTCCATTGTGTGGTCCGAAACTGAGCATGGAGAGGGAGTGCTTGACGTGTCGGTCTTTTCCGAGTAGAATGGGAAGGTAACGAAGGAGCATCATCAGGAGATCGACGTTTAGGAGTAGGACCGGAGTTGGTCCAGCGTGAAATGGGCGGGCGATTCGAAAATTGCCGTACCGTAGAGGGAGAAGCCGGAAGCATAGTCAAAGGAGAGCGGAGTTCAGACAAATCGAAGGAGTCAGTCGAAGCCCCGGTACCTGAAGCGGGTGAGGAAGCAGCACCAGCAAGAGGTACAGGGGCATCAGGAGTGTCCGAAGAGTGGTCTAAACACAAGGCAGGGTCAGAATGGGGTGCGGTATCAAGAAGGGGCCCGGGGGTAGTGGGTTCATGGATTGGGTTCTCCATGGTTAGGTTACTCCTTTGCTTTTTGTTTTTAAGAAAAAAAAAGAATAAAAAAAGGGGGGAGCGGGGAGGAATGAAAGGGCCGGAAATCTCCCTCCGCGCCCAAGAGGACCTCAGCACCGCTAGTAGTGCAGATGCAGCATGGAACCCGTGCCATACCCTACCCTTCATGCCAGTAAACCAGCAATCCGGGATAGCAACCTCACATCTGCCGAGCTACCTCGGTGGACAAAAGAGAGGGCGGCCGGATATCCGCCACAAAGCATACCTCCTTCGGCCACCACCCCCGGAATCCGAAAGGTGGCTTCCAGAGATACACCTGTCGCCCGAAAGACACCCAAAGCTACTCCGGGATACCGGAGAGGGATCGGGACATCCCCAGGCAATCCAGATTCCACGGCAAACTACGCCACCGCCAAGAACCTCAACGGAATGGGATGGACCCCGGTGTCCTTTCCCCTACCTAGGAACTAGTGCGCCTGTGGGAGAAATCCCAAAGGCCAAAAAGAGGAAGGGCAAATGGGAGGGGTGGGGAGGAGGAATGGAAAAAGGGGAGGATGGGATAGGGGAGGGGAGAATGGGGGGTAATTAGGTTCGGTCTGAGGAAGAAGACCGACAGGGCTAATTCCTCAGACCAAGAACCTCTTCACCACGCCAAGGAGCCCCCCTTGAAGAGGTCCGGATTTCACAGCAAACACCACCATCAAGGACTTCAACAGAATGGGGCGGACAGTGATGCTCTTTCCTCGACCAAGGAGTTACAATATCCAAGGGAAGATCCCCTGAGACTGAACATAGGTAAGGGAGGAATGGGGGCATTTGGGTTTGGTCCAAGGAAGAAGACTAAAAGGTCCAATTCCTTAAATCAAGATCCTCTTCACCACAGCAAGGAACTCCCTATTGAAGAAGTACAATAATTTAAATAATTGGTTCTTGTACTCTGCTGTAATTACAGCCAGTCAGCCTTCTTGATAATTTACTTCTTTAAAAAATACAGTATGTTCTTTAAATTAGTAAAAATATATATGCTAACCTTGTCTATATCTATTATTCCCAAACAATTCTGAATGGGGCAGCACATTTTCAGTTACTTGCAGTTTCTTTTGCTTCCAATAATAATAATAATGGCCACCCTGCCTTGGTGGGATGCGACCAGTTATATACTGTGTCTACAAATGTCTGAAAGTTCACTTGCATGTGCTACAGTGGTAATAAAACCAGAGTGTGTAAGTAAACAGGTTTATTGGTAAGCTACAGATTAAATGAACATGGAACAGGTCACACTGCCATACAGCGCTATGTACCTCACCTCGGTGTACAAAAGGAGTCCAAACACAAGGCATGAGCGGCTTCACGCACACAGTGGACCGCGCTTGTATCAAAGTAAGAAAATGTAGAAAAATCTTGGTGACTACCCATTCACAAAATTTCCACACAACATTAAAAAACATATTTAAATATTTTTCATGTTATTTTATAAAACATAAAAATGTATAAGGGCAACAAAAATTAAAACTAAGTCTAGGTGGCCAGTGGGGTGTTGACTCGGTGCTCCACGGGACCAACTGTGACGCCACAACCACTAAACGAGGCGAACCATCACAATTTTAACCAGCCATGGAGACGGAAACCCCACCAGTTAAGCCACAGTTACTCCATACTTACAAAAATTAGAAAATGCTTCACCAAACACGCATAAAAATCCATATAGTTACAAAAAGTTAGGTGTTGTCCATGGTGGAGAAATAACAAGAACTAAGTTAAAAACAGCAAAATTTGCTATAAAACTGGCTAGTTTCACGACGACCAGAAAATAACTATCGTCGTAATCGTAATCATCTTGCTCATTGCTGCACATGTGTCGCCTGCCAATCGGAGATATAATAACCGGGTGAGTAACCCTGGCAAGAGCTGGGGGGACTACGGGCAGGCATTATCACACCACCTAGGTAGTGCCTTCCCTATGGTCCTCTTGGCCTGCCAGTCTTGGGGAAGGCTATACATCACAATATAGCATTTTATACTTTGTTTTATATAATCACAGAACAATAGATAAATACCAATGACGAGATGGTAAATCCATTCATAAGTTAATATCTAATATTTAAATTAAAAAATGAAAGACAATCAGCGGTGAATGTTGCAGAGGTCATTAATCTTTGTCTGTGAAACAATGTGCTTCAACCCTCTAAGCTGGCAGGCCGGCAGTGGCTGTAGGATTGGGCACACTAGCAGCAGTAGCAGCTGTAATAGTAGTATTAATTGTAGTAATGATAATAGTAGCAATCATTGTGTACTATTGGGGATGCTCCACCATGTCTCTTGCCAGCTTCCGCCTACCACTGACACGAGTCGGGAGTGTATCCCTACTGACACCCCTAGTACCCAAGATTATTATGTATATATTCATATATTATATTCTTTGTATACCAGCTTCTCATATACATACATGATAATTTATTAAAATGACTACATGGGTTATCTGGGTTGTCAATAGAGAGAGACAGCCCTTTACTAGGATTCTAGTGTTCAATGCACAAAAATAATCCCAAACAAAAATAATGTTACAATATTTCTATCAGTAAACAACAAACATTGCCTCCTCCTTTATACATGCATGGGAACATAAAACATTCAATTTTGATATTACATAAGTCTTTGTCCAGGGAAGTATACAGCATAATATTATAAATTTTTTGCTTTACAGTTTGCAAATGTTGCAAAGGTTCACACCATTCTTGTACCTGAGCATATAACAACTTGTTGCTTAAGAACTGACATCAGATTTGATGAAATTCTATAAAAAGTTATAACAATTTTAATTTCTGTGCAGACAATAAAAATTGTCAGTTACTACTAATGTGTTATTAAATAAGAATATAAAAAATGGCCAATAGATGATCCACCATCGGTCATGGTGAGTCTCACTGAAGGGTGTGTTAGTTATCACACAATTTACAGGTTTTGGGCACTTTGCATCCATCATTGACTCCCACAAGTCTGTTTGTGGCAACATACAGGACACTCGCCTCTAGAATGAGGCGTCTGCGCCATCACGGTAGCTACTGTACATTGTAGACACTCTTACAAAAAGGAGATTAGCAAAAATCTCTACTATATCATAAAAAGCAGAAAAACGATGTTAAAATTGTCAAACCATTACAGCACAGCTGCAGGCCCTGGCATTCCTCAAGTACATTATTTGCAACAGCTAATCAACGAGTGTTTGATAGAGGATGGATCAACATGTAAGGAACATTATCGTATTAAAACTTTTCTATACCATCCAGGGTCTCTCTATTATTGTGCTCACAAGCAAGCGTTGCAGGTAGACTTAGCGACTCAAAATGCAAATAATACTAACCTTCCCATACCCTATAAGACTAGTGAATTCTTTAAGCTTTTCACCCCTTCAATAATCATCATCTAAGTTATGGTATTATCATCATCAATACTATTACAAAAAGTTGCAAAACATATACAACAACTTTGGTTACAAGATAACACTAAGTATAAATTAGAAAAAATTAAAAAAATATCTATAAAAGCAAAAACAATTGTAAAACATGACTACTTTTAACAATCACATACATGGAAACGGGACCTAGACAAGGGTATAGGTAAGTGATCTCCTTGTTTCACACTTTTGTTACAGTGACACTGCATGTCTTGCACATATATGAACACACAATCCTCAGCATTATAATCTATTTCAAAGACCAACTTCAAAAAGGCTAATTTGTTAGAACTTAGTACTGTTACAGTAGATATTAAAACCATCTTACATGTAGTAAAGCTAGTGGTGATTGATAGATTACAACACTCAGCATTGCGTATTAATATTTTCATGGCATACAGCAATTTCTCACCCAAACACAATTATAGGCAGGCACTAGTTATGCTTATATTAAATGAGGTGATGCCACTAAAATGGCATAAACGAGGATCTTCATTTTATAATTGTACATTTCTAAAAAAAAAAAAAAAACACTTGCAAATTCAACGAGAGCAAACTCCCATGCCTCACACCATAACACTCTATAACACTCACTCTTAAGCTCAGCTCACGTCCACCGGTTATATAATCCTGGACTAAACAGTGACTATCATTTAGGAAAAGACAGGTCCATATCAAAAGATATTTAATATTTGAAATGCTACTAGCAATAATGAATGCAACTGCTGCATTTTTGGATATTAAATTAAAATTATCATCATTCATTAAAGCTAGTGTTTTCACACTTTAAATACAAACATAATTTGATCTAAATTTTAAATGATACAAATACAAATATCTACTAGTTACCAAAATATACAATTCTGGCATTTCTGGAAAAATAAAAAATATTTATACCTTACTAATATAACATTCATTCATAGTCTTCCCTTATACCACAGGAATCAGTATTGCAATGGAACCTTTTAATAAAAACTATGAGGACAATAATAAATATATAAAATCTGGAGAATAAGAAATTAATTTCTTAATTATGCAAGGAAATGTGTAAATACAAAAGTAATAAGTAAACTACAAATAACATACTCTATGAGATGTTCCAGTTAAAGCTGATGCAAGACATGCTCGGAAGAGGTAATGTGACACAAACACTGACTCTCACCCTAGGATATACCAACTTAAAATGGCAATAAATTATTCATCTGAGAATTAAATAAGTAACTTACTGTTCACTTAACATCGTGAAGCATATCAACGCATGTGTTTTTTATACGAACTTTGAGTAAAAATCGGCTATTAGTTCCGTACCGGAAATACAAAAGCCAGCTACTGGTGCGCTTCCTCAGGCTTCGACCCAGTGCCCCTGTCACACATAAATATTAACACCATAAGACTCGTGAAAATCAGCACCAGGAGCTAATGGCCAATTGCACAATTATTGCAGCCTCTAGCAAAAAGCAGGAAAGAGGTACTTAAAGATTTCTTTTCAGCTAACAATATAAAGGACAAAAGAGTGAATAAATGATTAGGAATGGAAAAGGAGGGAATTTCTTAGTGCCTGCCTATTAATGATGTCTAAGACTTACGGAAAAGTCAGTCAACAGTGAAATTTGCTACTTGTCAGCCTACAGTTCAGAAAAGTGGGCACTGCGACATGTACTACTCACAGTGATTCAGGTGAAACCAAAAAAATAACATTAGAGTGTACTATTTTAGAATAAAATTTAAATTTGGGATGTCATACTAATTTTGGAAAGGTAGATAGATAAGCAACAGAAAACATTCCCTGGGAAGAGATGGCTGAATTCTTATACAAGATGAGAAGCTCTGACACTATGGCCTTTTCCTAGTCTTCTGCTAACACATTATTTACTAAATGTCTATTATTTTTTTAAATTACCGGCTCCCTAAATTTGTAAAAAAATATAAATTTGCTCTTTGTATAAATACCAATAATATCTCCATTATTTTCCAAGCAATAAATTAACACCCAAAAGTATCAGAATTTTATTCTAATAAGTGAGGGTGGGAGTAGAGATTTATTCATTTTTAGTAATATTTAGTAGGATGCAGGGAAGTTTTCAACATCTGAAAAATAATTCACTCATTCATGTGAAGCACATTACACAAGTTAACAGGCCAAACACTTACAACTGGTTCTAAAGAAATTCGATCAAGAGTCTGCAACAGAGAGCCAACAAGCGGAGGAACAAAGCTGCAGGTATTCTCACCACTGATTCATTTAGCATCTTGAAAGATGAATCCTAAACTGCAGTAAGGTATAAAGAGGGCTTTGAGATCCAATGCAGAGTGTTAGTTACTGAGATCGTGCGACAAACTCAAAGCCCTCTTAGCATTGGACAACAACTATTCACAGTTACACCAATAATGCTGACTAGACACCTCCAAGGAGACTACATATATATATATAAACAACTCAGTTACAAATATTATGAATCACACCAAGCCTTGAATGGGTTCTAAGACTGGTTAAATCCACCCCTGGGATTTATCTTGAGAGACTGGACAGGCCAGCACATTTTGACTGTTTGCTGCCCATGCCACATCTTTGTCCTCAGTGTGGGCTTGTCTTTACTGCTGCCACACTCACCATCTGCTCACCAACAGCCATCTCTTCCATGAAAAAACTAAGGGAGGGCAAGAAACCCTGTAAATTCTGATTGTTTAACCTAACCCAGTTCTGACTATTTTAGATTTAAGGAAAAAGATTAAAGTACATGTTTAATATTCCTACCTAATTCTGAGTGTAGCATTTCACTCATATGAAAAAAGCTTATGAATGCATTCATATTTACTATTCATAGTGAGAAAGCAATAGTATATAAAGTTTTCAGAAAGTCCCCAAGTCAAACCTCTAGAAAAGTGTGTAAAAATTTTTTTAACATATTTTCACATTTTTCTAAAATAGAAATGGACATGCCATCCGACCCCACTATTGCTCTTTTACGAGACTTCCATGGGCATTCATGTACACTACCACCTCCCCATCTTCCACCCCAGTCCCAAATTCTCATATTGAGCAGGTAGAGTCTCTTCCATAGACGGTTCAGTAAAAAAATAGTATATACAAATATCAAAAAGTTCACCTCAGCTATATACTGTACATCCATCAATTAAAAGCCAGCAAAAGACATAACATTTCAGTAATATAAAAATCATGCATTTCCATTAAGAAAGGATACACAAGAAAATGACAACAGAAAAATATAACTGCCTATGCTTTCTTTGAAATTAAAATATCATAATGATAAAAATACATGGAAATCTACACTCACTAATGACACAATGCAATCATGTATTCAAATGGGTATGAAATGGGGGATGAGTCTATGTACAGTGTTACCCTGCCTCTAAGAAACGAGGCGAACGCAAACTTATCAAATTCCGCCATAATGCAGACAAGGTCCTCGGGGAGGTGACTGAATGCCCCTAGAATCTCACCGTGATAAAATCTGGGTCAGGATATGTTGTCTCCACACTTAGCCAATGTTGTGTGCTTCTTTGGTTATTCATAAAAAAGGAGATCAAGTCAATATGACAAGCCAGTTAATTCGACAAGAGCAAACGGTCATGCTATAAATGTATAACATGCAGAACTTTTTTTGTGATCCCCCTTAATGAGACAAGGCTAACTGAGCCTTTTAATTAAAAAAAAAGAGAGACGAAGTTACTGGCTCGCCAATCTGATGACTGGCGAAGTTTTACCCACTTCACATGTAAGGATTCTCCCGCTGAGTACATGGCATTCTATATCCTCCTCCTGTGTTAAACTTCGCAAGCAGGCTATGTGTGAAACTGTAATATAGACCTCATTACAGTCTCAACTATTTAGCTACAAAGTTTTTTTAATCCCTACAAAAGTTGCAGGTCTTTTCTTACACAGTACTAGTAACAGCAAAAGACAAAAAAACTAGAACTGTTAACTTGTCACAAAAACACCCGCATATGCTAGATGATCAAACGTACTAACAAGGACAGTATCAAAATTCAAACACGCAAAAATACAAATTCTATATGGATCAAAATTATCCTAGTGCAAAAATCTGCATATCACACACGTACAGTGCTGATGGCTACTCTAGCAGGCAAGAGAAGACAAAAAAAAATACAAGTAAGTACACTAACTCTCAAATGTGAATATTTGAACTATTTTTGACCATGTACTGATTAGACTACTGTATTTTCTTATTAAAAGTCTGTCTAATTGAGTTTCATTCATGCACAGTTAATATCCAATTTGTGTTCAAGGATTTGTGTAATAATTATACTGAAAACAAGAATGGCAACACTTGTAATATGAACAACAGCCAAGTAAATACAGTGCTGTGCAAGACAAGAGTAAACAAAAGTTGTCTTTTGGTTATGAGATTTTGCTTTTTGTATATTGTGTATTATGGCATTGTAACAATTTACAGGTTAGTATTCTGCAGTATGAGAGTTTAATAAGGGAAGGGCACTGTAGCACGGTGCAAGCTGAGTACCGAGAATTGTACATTATGGAGATGGCAGCTATGTAAGTCCTGAACTGAGAATGTTGAGGGTGAGGGTTGAAGGTGAGGGTTGCACATTACAAAATAAATTAGGACTTAGGTCAAAAACTGTGCACTGCAGAGTTGAGAGAGTTGAGTGTAGAGTAGCCAGCAGCTGACACTGTGGTATGGGTTGGGGCATCCAGGCCATAGCAGTTAATACATCACAAGCCAGAATGCAAAAAATTATTTGCAGGGAAAAAAGAGAGACATTGGACATGGCTTACGGAGGTATTTAATAACCAAGATATTTTTTTTTCTATCAACTGCCTTGCCCTTGACAGCCCCAAGAGTACAGTACCTATGGATTCCTAGAGCCAAGGATATACCCTTGGCTTGCCTTTAATAAGGTGGTTAATCTGTCATTGACTATAGCCTAGACAGCAGGAGACTCTCCCTCACCCTATCACTTTCAGTATTTCTTTAAGTTTTATTCTGGTGGACAGAAATAGCGATGTGTATATACGGGTATATATGTATGTGTATATGTGTGTGTGTGAGTATATATATATATATATATTGTGTGTATGTGTTATTTATAAATACAGCATGTGTGTATATATATATATATATATATATATATATATATATATATATATATATATATATATATATATTCAAATGGCTTCAGGAAGAAATCCAAATATTCTTCCTTGAAGCCTTTTTATCCATTTATATATATATATATATATATATATATATATATATATAATATATATATATATATATAATATACATTACTGTATATATGTATATGCCAACTTTGGGATTTACATAATTGCTGACCATTAATTCCTCTCTTTCAACAAGTGTTATTTCCCTATCCTAATTACGTATCAAGAAAGCAATATGCCCTCATTTATGTATGTACAACTGTGATGTTGTTACAGTCAAGTCAGGGTTAACCTTCCCCCTCCATCAGTCTCCTGCTCACTCTTAAGTCTACAATACGAAAAGCAATACTCAACGCAGGTCTTGTTTTAATAATGCCCATTTTTTCCCTTTCTATCATTAAAAAATGGGCTCAAGTTAAATACAATCTGAAATTCAGCATTGCCCTCATAGCCGTCTACTGCAGAATGTTAGAGAGACTTGTGCGCAGTATGACGCTCCTGGTCTAAGACTTTCTAGGTCAGTGGGTATAAGACGAGCCTGACTGCTATAATGTGGCCCGCATTAACGATGGCAATGAAAAGTGTCTTGAACTGACTCGAGATTACTATTGTTCTTCTGACCCACAGAACACAGACTACTCTGCTCTCTAGGAAAACATTCCTATCAGTTATTAATATACATACAATATTAAATAGCACTGAAGCAGAAGCCGTAAACTATACTCATATTGAAAATTATAAAACACCATCCTATTACATTACAGTAATAATGCTTACATATGCACCATAGTAATCTTTGGGGTTATGTCGAACAAGAAATTTTGCAAAAATTCTGTTAGTACAATATAATAGAACAAGGCTATGACTTGTGTTGACGCTGGAAAAACTGGTCAAGTTGGGTGTATGTTTAACACATCTCACTGGTTGACAAGTAAGCCATTCAGTGGGCAAGCTTGTAAAAGATACTACAAAGATTTCTGTAACACAGAAATTGATTTCACTACGATGGGAAAACTACATCTGCATCATCAGCCCGTGTGCTTCTGCCAGTTGCTGAAAAAACTGCGAAGTAGAAAAATCTGGCCCATCTAGAAAAAGAGGTGTACAAACATCGTCCTATCACAAGTGAGCAATGCTATCCAATGGCCGTCATGTGGAAGAAAGAGCTAAGCCTTTGGGAGACAAGCATGGGGCTGACAATTACTCTACGGTACACTCTGCTTCACCCACACACAGAAACACGTCAAGCTTCTTTGAGACGCCACAATCAACATGGCAGTTTTTGCTTGTTGTTTTTTTACTTTTTTTTTATACCGTAAAGTGATGGCTTTTGCTTACAGTGTTGGATGTGAGATATAAGTATGAGGCATCCAGTGGGGTTAAAGGGGGGAGTACTGACTTTGCTTGGTGACTGCTTCAATGAGTTGCTTGAAGTTTTCTTGATATCCTTTAGTTTAGACCCACAGCAGTTGGCAGCCATGGGGGTATCCTTAGTATATGGCAAATTTCTTCTCATTACTTGTTTGTGAGGCACCATCCAGGTTCCCGGTGCCACCGCCAGGGAGATCTACAAGTATAGAATTACGTGTGATGAAGGGACATAACAGGCGGAATAGTACTATTTCTGTTGCTGTTTTGCTTCAATTGCCTAATAGGATCAGGACTTGAGGATAAAATTCTTGGAATGCGGAAAAGCATGAGGAAAAATTGTCACTGGGTCTACCATGAAACTAAAACATTGGAGCCTAGCACCACCTGAACGGTACAGTGCGGGGGCGATCAGCACCCTCTTTGACTAGCGGCTTGTGGAATTCACGTCCTGGACGAGAGTGGATCGTCTGCCAACAGTGTTCACAGTAGTATTGCAGGCAAGTAACATTGGCACAGAAGAAAGGGGCAAACTTGCCCCCACATCGTGCCCCCTGACATTCATCACACATCTGGTCATCTAGGACATATGGTTTCACCTCAACCTGAAAATGATTAACAATTTTAGTTACATGTTAAATTTGGTACAAAATAAATACACAGGGAAGTACCAGCTGATAACTGAGGAGTCTCACATCCCCAGAGAATACAAGGAACATAATTTAGGAAAAAAATATTGATAGTTGAGTACTTTTTTACTTATATTCCCTGTGTGTGTGTGTGTGTTTGTAGATGGATGGTTCAGAGAACCGACATGTTGATAAATTAGACACATGTGCAACTCTTGGGTATCTTTATTGAGGAAACGTTTTGCCACACAGTGGCTTCATCAGTCCATACGTAGGAGAAACTTGAAGAACATGAGGAGAATGAGGTAATCAGTCCCTCAACCTTGAGTCGATGTGTTCAGTCCATCAATCTGCAACTTCTTGGGATCTTAATACTTAGGAATTCTTCGCTTGCCTAATTCTTGGGCACGACCTACTTCCACATTGAACAAATGTGACACCACCTATGACTGCTGCACCTCTCCTGCCATACGGTTTATAAGCTGCTTCTCCACTCATATGCCGTATTCTACTCAAGATTGATGGACTGAACACATCGACTCAAGGTTGAGGGACTGATTACCTCATTCTCCTCATGTTCTTCAAGTTTCTCTTACGTATGGACTGATGAAGCCACTGTGTGGCGAAACGTTTCCTCAATAAAGATACCCAAGAGTTGCACGTGTGTGTGTGTGTGTGTGTGGTGTTGTGTGTGTGTGTGGTGTGTGTGTATGTGTGTGTGTGTGTGTGTGTGTGTGTGTGTGTGTGTGTGGTGTTGTGTGTGTGTGGGTGTGGGGGTTGTGGGTGTGTGTGTTTGTGTGTGTGTGTGTGTGTGTGTGTTGTGTGTGTGTGTGTTGTGTGTGTGTGTGTATGTGTATGTGTGTGTGTATGTGTGTATGTATGTGTGTGTGTGTGTGTGTGTGTGTGTGTGTGTGTGTGTGTGTGTGTTGTGTATGTATGTGTGTGTGTATGTGTGTGTATGTGTATGTGTGTGTGTGTGTTGTGTGTGTATGTATTTATATATTAATGCTACATTATTACTGATGCTATATCGTCACAGATGAACCAACACAAAAAAAAAAAAATTGCAGTAAAACACAATAAATTTTCAAGTTATCAAAAACGTTCATTATTTTCTGTACATTTAAAAAACAATACTTACCCTTTTATCAATATCACCATGTTGTAACTGTACAAATCGGGCACTGATGGCAGCAATATAACTTTGCTGGTTTGAAAACGCAACTCGGCCAGCACCTTTTGGGTATTTTAATTCCGGGTCTGTGTCAATCCCCGCGTAGCAAACTCCACCATAAAGTCGATCCATTATCATTGCAAGTTCAACTGTTGACAAGAAAGTGATTTGTTAAAATTACACAGTAATTTAAAATTTCTAGAGTGTATTATGCAACTTGTCTGTAATGGACATTCACACAAGTTAATGTGAAGTTTTGGTAATGCAATTAAGTTGTTTTAATAGATACACATATATGTCAGTGCAATACAGTTGCAAAGAGGCAATTTTAACAATGTAGAACAAGCCACATGGGGATGGAAATCTTTAGCTCTGGATCGCTCACACTCTCATGCATTGTCAGGAGCTTTGCAATTTGCAAGACAGCAACAGATAAGAGGGGAAATTCTCTGAGGCAAAGCAGAAGGTATCAGTTATAACCCATGATACTCTGGGTCATGGGTTACCACTGATACCTTCTGCCCTGCTTCAGAGAATTTCCCCTCCTATCTGTTGCTGTCTTGCAACACTGCATAGCTCCTGACAATGCACAAGAGTGCAAAAGTTTCAGTTAAACATCTCTGTCCTCATGTGGCTTGTTCTGCATGTATGTCAATATTAAAATCTACTGCTATTGTAGAAGCTTGCAGTGGGTGAGACATATCCATAATATGTGTGTTAATACTAACATATATGTCTTCCTCACATACTTGTTGGTGTTCATCACCAGTTTAGACATGCGCTATTCAGAGATGCATGTTACTGTGACATAATAACAGAAAAAAAACACAAAACAGGTGTGATTTGAACCCCATGGTAAGGGAGACATAAAACTCCCAGCCACTGTGTTAACTACTAGACCAGATGGCTACAATAAGATTCATCCAGATAGGTAAACAGCCTCTCCTCACTTAACAATAGAGTTCTGTTCCTAATACCACGTCGCTAAGCGAATTCATCACTAAACAAGAAGCATACTATAATGGTAGTGGGTTTATGTCAACTATCAGTCCGTACGCTGAGGTCAGTGGTCACGTGTGGTCATACCTGTCCTGAGCTGTCTGGGTATTAGCATGGGGTGTTACCAAGCACCATGGCTTGTTGTAGTGTTTTAGCATCTCAGGTTAAAGTGTTGAAGGAGGAGGTTCTTATTCAGGAGGAAAATAGGAGGCTGAAGTTTCACCTAGATGTGTTTGGGAGTGAATGTGAGATAGTTGGTGCTGTAAGGAGGAAATGCTTACCACCAGTGAGAGTAGCAGCCGCTTTAAGTGGCAAGTGGTTCACAGTTCAGGAAGAAGGAAGATAAGGAGGGTTAATAAAGAAGATGATAAGGTAGGAAATCGATTCTCTGTTCTCCAAGACGAGTGTACTTCAGTGGTTAGTGAGGTTAAAGGTACCTCTGACTCCCCTCTTAATCAAGGTAAGAATATTCTGATTGTGGGAGACTCTCAGGTAAGGTATATGGACCGTTTTTTTGTAAAAAGAGATAGAAAAGTCAGACAGAGTGTGTGCCTCCCAGGAGCTGGTGTTGGTGACATAGTCAGCAGGTTGGATAATATTATGTCTGGTAATGGGAACAAGCCCATTATCTGTCTTAGTGCTGGTGGAAATGACATTGGGAAGGACAGGAGACAGGAGCTACTGGATAAGTACAGGTCAGCCATAGTAGTAGTCAGGTCTAAGGGAGAGATCCCTATCATATGTAGCATCTTGCCTAGAAGGGGAGAGGGCAATGAATGGATGTCTAGGGTAATTGGTATAAATTGCTGGCTAGACAGGTACTGCAAGGAACTTGCAATCCCATTCATTGATAACTGGGACAAATTCTATGGCAAGCATGATATATATGCAAGGGATGGGGTTCATCTCTCTGAGGTTGGAATGGTTGCATTAGCCAATTTGGCTGAGGGGGTAACTGATGACTTGTCTAAGACTTTAACCCTTTCAGGGTTTCGGACGTACTAGTGCGGCTTACACACCAGGGTTTTTGACGTACTAGTACGCCTAAATTCTAGCGCCCTCAAATCTAGTGAGAGAAAGCTGGTAGGCCTACATATGAAAGAATGGGTCTATGTGGTCAGTGTGTGCAGTATAAAAAAAAATTCTGCAGCACACAGTGTGTAATGAGAAAAAAAAAATACTTTGACCGTATTTTTGTATGGTATTTATTGTTGTATTCTAGTTTTCCTGGTCTCATTTTACAGAATGGAATACATATTACAGAAATTGAGATGATTTTGACCGGTTTTACGAAGAAAAGTACCTTGAAATTGAGCTCAAAGTAGCAGAAATGTTCGATTTTTACCGAAGTTCAAAAGTAAACAAATCATGCTAAGCGTCCACTACACATTAACTGGTGAGTCTAATATTCTTTCACAAGTGCGCCAATATTATTTATATTATTTCTACACTAATGCAGTAGTCTGCATAACAGTAAATCTTCTATTTTTTTGTGAGAATAAAAATTCAAAGTGGAAAGCAAAAGAATGTAAGAGGGGCATGGGGACATGACTAATGAACAGAGGAAATGTTATTTTAGTGCCAGGAATGTCTTTCTTGTTTATTCTGGACCCTATTTGGAAATTGGCATCTTTTGAAATTTGTGTGAAATTGGCAAAATTGCTAAATTCTGACCACTGTATTGGATAGTTGAAATTGGTAAATGGGTGGTTTCTTGTACTCATTCGATAGGAAAAATGGAGTTCTAGCGAAATAGTTATGATTTTTGTCGACTAGTACACTGGAATTGGCCGAAAATAGGGTTCAAAGTGGGCAAAATTGCCGATGCGTAAACTTCGTCGAGACCTCTAACTTCGCGAGAGCATAATTCCGTAAGTTTTCCATCAAATTTCATACTTTTGGTGTCATTATGATCGGAAAAAGATTCTCTATCTTTTCATAAGGAAAAATAATTTTTTTTTTAATTTGGGCAACCCTGAGAACAAGTCTGGAAGAGGGCCTGGGAACCCTGAAAGGGTTGAACTGATAGATTATAGAGGTATGGGTGTTTGTGGGAAACAATCAGGCTGCAGTATTATTATTGGAAACAGGAGATATTACCAGGATACCTCAGGGATATGTTTAAAAGATAATATTCAAAATAAAGTTCCTAATAAAGGCAAAGCAACTGATCAACAAACAAAGAGAGATAGTAGAGGGCAACGAGTGACTAGTTCCCTTAAGGTTTACTATACAAATAGTAGGAGTCTAAGAAATAAGATAGATGAGCTAAGATTACTCGCAAGTGTAGGTAATATAGATATTATTGCCATAACTGAGACTTGGTTCAACTTAAAGGATAGAGAATTGCCTTTTGAATACATCATAAAGAGTTATAAACTATTCCACACTGATAGGGTCAACAGGAAGGGTGGTGGAGTGGCGATGTATGTCAGAGAAAATTTAAATTGTTGTGTTAGACATGATATAAGATTAGAAACATCAGACACAGAATCTGTTTGGCTACAGTTTCTCGAGGGGTATGAAATATTAATTTTGGGTGTGATATATAGGCCCTCAAATCTTGATAGAGAGTGCAGTAAGCTGCTATGGGACGAAATTCATAAGGCATCTAAATATGAAAATGTTGTGTTAATGGGGGGTTTTAACTTTAGACAAATTGATTGGAACAATTTGACACGAAATCTTGAGTCTAGTGACTTTCTTGATACAGTTCAGGATTGCTTTTGGAAACAGTTTGTGACAGAAGCAACTAGAGGAAACAATCTGCTTGACTTAGTTCTTGCCAACAAAGATTCACTAATTAATAATCTTGAGGTTAATGATGAGCTTGGGGAAAGTGATCACAAATCACTTTAGTTTCAATATATTATGGAATTACCCAGTAAACTGCAATCAAGTCTCTGTCCCAGACTTTCGATTGGCTGATTTCATGGGACTGAAAAATTACCTGGGTGAGCTAAATTGGGATGATCTGACTATGGGTCAGGTAGCTAGTGTTGGTTGCTAATATGACGTTTTTCACAGCATAGGTCTAGCTGCTCAGTCAACTTTTGTTCCGAGTAGTGAAATCAGATATAACAAAAATGATCCCAAATGGATGAACAATAGATTAAAACAGCTCATTGGTCAAAAGAGGGGGGATGGGCAGTTAAGAAATCAATATATTCAATTAAAGAGAGAAATAAATAAAGGAATAAGAAAAGCAAAAAGGGATTATGAGGCGAAAGTCGCAAGAGATTTGAAGACTAACCCAAAAGGGTTCTTTCAGGTATACAGAAGTAAGATTAGGGACAAGATAGGCCCACTTAAGAGTAACTCAGGTCAGATCACTGACAGTGATAGGGATATGTGTGAAATTTTCAATTCTTACTTCCTCTCAGTTTTTACTCAGGAAGATACTAGTGAAATTCCAGAATTAATAAATTATGTAGAAGAGGACGATAATAAACTATGCACAATTAGGGTAACTAGTGACATGGTCCTCAGACAAATAGAGAAATTAAAACCTAACAAATTCCCAGGCCCTGATGAACTGTTTGCAAGGGTTTTAAGGAATGTAAAGAGGAACTTAGCATACCTTTGGCTAATCTTTTCAACATATCACTACAAACTGGCATAGTGCCTGACAAGTGGAAAATGGTAAATGTAATACCTATTTACAAGGCAGGTGACAGGTCCTTAGCTTTGAACTATAGACCAATAAGCCTTACCTCCATAGTGGGAAAACTTATGGAATCAATAATTGCCGAGGCAATTCATAGCTATCTTGATAGGCATAAATTGATAAATGAATCTCAACAGAGTTTTACTAACTTTTTTCACTAAGGTGTTTGAGGAGGTAGATCATGGTAAGGAATATGATATTGTGTATATGGACTTCAGTAAGGCTTTCAATAGTTCCACATCAGAGACTTTTGAGGAAACTTAAGGCACACGGAATAGGAGGAGAAATTTTTTCCTGGGTAGAGGCATGGCTGACAAATAGGCAGCAAAGAGTTTGCATAAATGGGGAGAAATCAGAATGGGGGCACATCACAAGCGGTGTTCCACAGGGGTCAGTGTTGGGCCCCTTGTTGTTCACAATTTACATAAACGATATTGATGAGGGAATAAATAGTGACACAAGCAAATTTGCTAATGACACCAAAATAGGCCGTCCAATTCATTCTATTGAGGACATTAGCGCACTCCAGGATGATTTGAATAGACTGATGCAATGGTCAGAGAAGTGGCAGATGCAGTTTATTATAGACAAATGCAAGGTTCTAAATGTTGGACCTTGCCACTTATAAACTGAATAGTGTAGATCTTAATACTACTGATCGCAAAAAGGATTTAGGAATTCTGGTTAGCAGTAATCTGAAACCAAGACAACAGTGCATAAGTGTTCACAATAAAGCTAACAAAATCCTTGGCTTCATATCAAGAAGTATGAATAATAGAAGTCCTCAAGTTGTTCTTCAACTCTATATATCCTTGGTTAGGCCTCATTGAGATTATGCTGCTCAGTTCTGGTCACCATATTACAGAATGGATATAAATGCACTGGAAAACGTACAGAAATCTTCCCTATGAGGATAGACTGAGGGCTCTGAATCAGCACTCTCTACAAAGGCGTAGAATTAGGGGGGAGATGACCGAGGTGTATAAATGGAACACAGGAATAAATAAAGGGATTGTAAATAGCGTGCTGAAAATATCAAGCCAAGACAGGACTCGCAGCAATGGTTTCAAGTTGGAAAAATTCAGATTCAGGAAGGATACAGGAAAGCATTGGTTTGGTAATAGAGTTGTGGATGAGTGGAACAAACTCCCGAGTACCGTCATAGAAGCTAAGACCTTGTGTAGTTTTAAAAATAGGTTGGATAAATACATGAGTGGGTGTGAGTTGGACCTGATTAGCTTGGGCTACTAGGTCTGGTGCCATGCTCCTTCCTTAAGTGGAAGTGACCTGACTAGGTGGTCATTGTTCTAGGCTGGGGGGGTGGCATGGACCTGCTTTGCATGGGGCAGTAGGCCTGTTGCAGTGTTCCTTCTTGCACCATTTATAAAAATTTTTAGTATATGCATTTTTAAATGTTTATACAGTAGTGTACTGTATATTGTAATAAACAGAACAGAGGAAATCAGCTCTAATATACATTATTTAAGTATGCATACTGGTCAGAGAGCCGGTCGTAAGTACGAGTCGTTGGTCAACAAGTATGTCGCTAAATGAGGAGAGGCTGTATTTCTATACACCATAGGGAGGTTAGCATGGGCCCCCAATGTGACCACAAATGCAGGTTGTAATTTACAGATGAATCTCTCACCAGAGTGGCTGGCAGGAGAACAGGTAAGCACAGAGATCCTTGACTGATCTAACAGGCTGCAAACTGAGAGTACCACAAGCAAAGGAACCACAATCTCCAATCTGTAATCCTCATGATGATCAAAATCTCTGTCTTAACCCTGATTTAGTCTCAACTTTCTATTTGTCATCCAAGTCCAAACATCAAGCAAAAGAGAGCTTCAACACTTTGCAGCCTCCACATTCAAAACCCAGATGTAAAACTTTGTATCAGCATAAAAATGATAAACAATCCCAGGTCTGTGGCCTGGTAGGCAACGCTCTCGCTTCACACGCTGAGTGTCTGTGGTTCAATCCCCTGCAAGGATGGAAACATTGGCCATGTTTCCTTACACTTGTTGTCCCGTTCACCTAGCAAGCAAGTAGGTACATGGGTGTTAGTTGACTGCTGTGGGTGGCATCCTGGGGGACAAGACTGAAGACCCCCAACAGAAGTAAGACAGACAGTCCTCAATAATGCACTTACTTTCTTGGGTTATCCTGGGTGGCTAGCCCTCCATGGTTAAAAATCCAAACAAAATCCTATCTTATCGAACACTGAGGCTAAGACACTAACATAAATATTGGTCTAAAAAGAACAAAAGGGCACAATGTAGCGACTAGAACAATACACAAATAACCCACAAACAGGAGAGAGAAGCTTATGACGACATTTTGGTCCGACTTGGACCATTTACAAGTCACATTAACACATGAAGGTGAGGGAATAAGTAGAAATAGGAGAGGAGGACTGAGATAGGTAAAAAGAAAGGAAGAAGGAAGTGGAGAATTAGTAGAGGTAATGCTGGTAGTGGAAGAAGCAGAAGTAATAGGGGAAGTAGTGATAGACAAAAAGGGGAGTGAAGAGAGGCCATAGTAGTAGTAGTGTGGGTTATTTGTCTATAATACCAGTCTAAAAACAGAGCCCTGAGGAACACTAAGGGAAAAGAGACAGCTCAGATATAGAATCATTGCCTACCATAAACTAACTAAAAAGATATGACTTCAGAAGCCACAATACAGTATCCCGAAATTATCTACACAACTGTGGGCTTTCTGCATGCACAACCAAATGTCACCCACCTCTGTACAAACATTGTATCAAGTGGAAATAAATCTTTGACTTTGCCTTTGAAGTGCAGCAGCAGGCAGGTTCATTATTATCATTATAATCAAAAAGAAGCGCTAAACCTACAAGGGTCGTACAGCGACAGACAGGTTCAATGAAATTAACAGCGATGCAATTCCTAAACTGGTATTCAGTACTAGGTTCCAATTTCAATTTATTTATTTCGTCATGATACAATGTTTTTACAAAGACGAGTGACATTTAGGTGTGCATGCAGAAAGCCCCTTAGTATACAGAGCATTTCATTATAAACTTTACATAAAGTTGTCTCACTTGAGTGAATTGGCTTATATGCACACTGAGCATACACAGTAAATTACCGCTCTGCTCCAGAAAAGGAAACAATTGATTAACAATAGCATGGCACATTTAATAAATTTAGAAAGGAAATTAAGATTTGAAACAGGTTGATAATCTGACGTGTTTTCTGAATCAAGGTTTCTTGAGGAGTGAACAAAGTAAGCTTTCCCTTCGCTGATTTTGAGTGTGTGGCATTCTCAGTGACACAGGTGTGTGAGGAATATGGTGTTAAGAAGTAACAAGAAACTGACAGACTATGCTCTTAAGTTTATTGTAGATAAAAGCCAACTACTGCTTCTCAGTCATCTACAATTTCACTAGAAGAGTTTTTCAGCTCCTTTGACTCAGACTAAAAGTAATCGAGTCACTACGAGCAATAATGGTACTTTACACCCCATCTTTCTGTCACAAAAAGTGTGCGAACAAGGTATTGCCATGAGTGTCAAGTTAGATTCACTTCAATTATCCTTCTGTAAACACAACATGCTCAATAATAACCCACATTCAGACAAACTCAGAAGATGAATCTTGTCTGTATATTTCAACCCTTATTGAGGTCCTCTTTAGCATATACAGTAGGGCCCCGCTTTACGGCATTCCGCTAACACGGACATTTCAAATTATGACCATAACTATATGGCTTCCCCCCAACTGACTTTCTAATACGGTCACCATGCCCCACCCAGTTTGTTTACATTCTCTGTGAGCATGACTCTCCATTGTCTGGAATTTTCCAAAATTTCAAGTGTTTTAAAGTTATTTAATATTTTATACAGTAGACTGTCATTTAGCACGAGTTTATTTGGCATGATTTAGGTATAGCATGATTGAAGAACTGCGGCACAATTTTATGTAACACGTCGTATGATGAATTTAACACGGTTCAGTTTGCTGGAAGGAAAAAAAAATCTTCCCTTTTCCTCAAGCGGCTGCCTTGTTGTGGTTCAGCTGGGGAGACCTCCCGCAGTCCCCAGCCACCCCCCAACACCACCCCACCATCAAGCATTCGTACTTTATACGTGTCCAGTCCAACTTCTCTGCTACAAGCTTGTGATTGTGAATTGTGTTTTGATCTTTTAATTGCTATATCTTGTATCTACCAAGCAATCATGACACCCAGTAGGCATACCAGTGTTGCTCAGAGTGGCAAGAAAAGGTGTAAGCATTTAAGTCTTAGAATTAACGAAGGAAACAAAGATATTAGACAAGACATAACCTGTGGCCATAATGAAGTGTTACTTTGTACACATAAAAAAGAGGTAAACATATGTTTGTGTGACTAACTGAATGACTGACTTACTGAATCACTTGACTGACTTACTAATGACTTGAGACTTACTGAATCACTTGATTGAATGACTTAAAGTTAGACACTCCAGTACAACCATCAACTTCAGTACCAGAACCTCTACCATCCACCTCAGTAGGACCACAACATAACTCTCCACTCTCTTCACAATCATCCACAAACACCAGCACCCACAATTTAAGGTAAGAAATACTTTTATTTCTGTTATGTTTGTAGTCTTAAGCAGTAAAAACAACATGATACATCATAACAATGAACTACAATTACATTTTCACTTTTATTTTTGTAAGATGTGGAGGCCTAAAAAAAGTTGTTTGGCTTTTTTGGGGCTCTCAGGAACGTAACCCTATTTTTCTCATAAGTTCTTCAGTTCACCTAACACTGTGTTTTCAGGAATGTAACTACCGTGTTTAACTGTATATACTCTGATAATTATACTTATGTGTACCTGTACATACTGTGCTGGTGTGCAGGTCGCAGTTAAAATCACTAAGAGTGTCTTATTAGTCTTGAAGACGCCATATTAATAATGATAATAATACAGGTCCGCCATCACAAATCCGGCAATCAGACATCCGGTTCCATCAGTTACTCGGCCCTAATTTCGGCTAGCATAATTTCAAATTGCTGCATAATCCTACAGGTTTAGCGCTTCCCCTTGATTATAATAATAATAATAATAATTTCAAATTTCCAGGGTCGCCAAACCAATCAGCTGGTACTGTTTGGTTTACCTGGAGTTTACCTGGAGAGAGTTTCGGGGGTCAACGCCCCCGCGGCCCGGTCTGTGACCAGGCCTCCTGGTGGATCAGCGCCTGATCAACCAGGCTGTTGCTGCTGGCTGCACGCAAACCAACGTGGTGGTGCTACTTGCTGCATATGTCATTCCAATTTCTTTTTCTCCATTTATTGTTATAACCTGCTTACTTTTAGCCATAGCCATGGTTCCAGTGAATAAAAGAAATGCTTCTCATTGTGTAAAGCACATACACAGTACATTGTCCATAAAAGATAAGGTGGCTTTGAAGCCACTGTCAGTTGCCCTGAGCTCAGTCTCATGATGCAGGAGAATATGCTTTATTATTATGCTAATATCAACATTACAGCTTATTTTCCTATCACAATTGATCTAATATGACATAATAAACAATATAAATAACATAACATGTTAAATACTCCAGAATGAATACAGGTCTCCCTCCACATTCGCGAGGGCTAGGGGATCAAGAACCTTGCGAATGTTGAAAAATCGCAAATGTTTGGTGCACAAATATATTGTAGGGAAATATAATAATAGCATTTACTTAGCCTAACAATACTGCTTCCTTAACCTACTGAACCATAAGCAATCATAAAACACATGAAAACATCATAAAATATTGTACTAGTGCCAGGTCTTTGGTAAAGGTGAGACTATATAATTCAAGAAAAAACTCATAGCAGAGTACCAAAGTGGAGGAGGAAGAGAGAGGGGAGAATGTGCCTTCTTCAGTGATTTAGTGATTCTACGACATGTACGATACTAAAGCAGCATGAGTCGATAAAGGCTATAGCGCCAGCCAGCGATAAAGTGCAGCATTTACAGAGTAGCAAGTTAGTTAAGAGATTAATCGACAGAAAAAGGACAGCACGGACCTAACTCCTCCAATGTTGTTGGAGTTATATAGAGCTATTAACAACACCGCTGCCTCAACTGCCTCTGCTGCTGCCACTCAGTGGCTCTTATACACCCAACAACAACAACAACACAACACCACTCATGACATACAATATATTTTATTCATTCTAGAGTACATATATGTCATGTTTCTATGTTATTAATATTGTTTATTATGTCATATTAGATGAACTGTGATAGATAAATAAGCCATAGATTGATATTAGTGTCATTGAAGGACTATCTTGTCCTATCTCCAAACAAACTCTGCCGCCCCCACAATTCCTAACATATATAATGACACATTTTAAATATGATTGGGTGGCTGGGCATTCATGAATGTTCAAAGCCTGTGGAAGTGGAACTCGCGTATATGGAGAGAGACCTGTAATATCTGGCATAATACCAAGAGGTTCGGTGGAGGTATGAAGAGGATATGGGATACGTACAAGTACCATTCTCCTATCCCTGTCTTGGGGGCTTATAATAGAGAAAACTGTGATATATACTCGTGGTGCACCATAAAACTGATACAAAATAACTATTTTCTCTACACAGATTATCGTACACAGCAGCATATGTGTAGAGAACCTAGGATAACCCAAAAAAGTCAGACAAAATTACTTTTTTCTAGTACCTGGTTTGGGCTTGCCATATATGATTTTTGGTAAATAATTTTTTTTCTCAGTTGTTTCTTGGGCTATCTTATTGGAACTTGGGCAATGTATGATGGAAAGATGCTTCTTAACATACACCAAAAATGAAAGAAATCGGACCATAAATAACAGAGTTCACTTCTCAGCCATTAACTGCCCCTTAGCAGTATATTTTCGTATGGTTTTTATGGCTGTATTCTCGTTTTTTTTTTTGTCTCATTTGATAGAATGGAAGATATATTACAGAAATAGATATGATTTTGATTGGTTTCAAGACGAAAAGTACCTTGAAATTGAGCTCAAAGTAGCGGAAATGTTCGATTTTTGCCGATGTTCAATGAACTTTCTTGTTTAAGTCAAGTTGGTTAACTTTATTAAGTGTATTTTAACCTAACCACTCTGTAATCCGGCACACTACAGGTCCCAATGATGCCGGATTTGTGATGGCGGACCTGTAATAACATAATAATAATCACTTGGAGGCGCATTAATATAGGCATTTTGATTAATGCATCTATGATATTTTTTCAAAATTATATAATAAACATGCTACATAACATAAACATGATAAATGCACCCACAGTAGAATAAATTAACATAAATATGAGGTGTTTTTCCAGTTGTCTTGTCGGAGTGTAAGAAAGAATAACATTTTCTATAGTTCAATACCAAAGAAAATGTGTACACAACAGTATTGCTGGGGGTAAGTAAAGAAAATTATTGCTTTCGTATGCCTTCACTCAGAGTGTTATTCCTTCTAAAAATGGTGTGTTACATGAGAACGGGAGTGTTGCTCTTTATTTATTCTACTTTATGAATGTGGAGACAATTTGTACACAATGGAATGTGTTTGTATTATGGTAAACGATTCACAGACATGGGAATGAACACGTATCAACCAAAACCAGATGCGTTCTTCTGTTTGTTTAACACTTCGTGACTCTGTCTTCTTTCATTTACTCATTCTCTCTCTCTTGTTTATTCATTTTTATATCGTTTATTCACCTCTCACCCTACATTAAGACTACAAATGTTTTAACCCTTAAATTGTCCATATGTAGATATACGCAGACGTGCAGCAGGCTCCAGACGTAGATCTACGGTTTTTTTTACATGCTTTCAAATGGGGAAAATCAAGGTCGGAGTGCTACACACATGAACATAGATCTATGTTTGGACAGTTTAAGGGTTAAGGTAAATAATGAGTGTACTGTATATGCATTTTATTGCTCTAGGGCTCTGGTGGCCTGGTGGAGGGCTCTGGTGGCCTGGTGGTTAACGCTCTCGCTTCACACGGTGAGGGCCTGGGTTCGATTCCCAGCCAGAGTAGAAACATTGGACGTGTTTCTTTCCACCTGTTGTCTATGTTCCCCATCAGTAAAATGGGTAGCTGGGTGTTAGTCGACTGGTGTGGGTCGCATCCTGGGACACTGACCTAAGGAGGCCTGGTCACAGACCGGGCCGCGGGGGCGTTGACCCCCGAAACTCTCTGCAGGTAAACTCCAGGTCTCCAGGTAGGGAGCTTTAAATGTTGATATATATTGTGTGTGGGTGGGTTGGCCAGGAGGGCTACCATACCTCCCACACCTGACTTTCTACAAATAAATATTATTCACCTCTTACCCTACATTAAGACTACAAATATTTTAAGATAAGTAATGAGTGTACTGTAAATGCATTTTATTGCTCTAATGAGCTTTAAATGTCGATATATATTACATGGAGGGCTACCATACTTGCCACACTTGACTTCTTACAGTAAATACTACTCATCTCTCACCCTACATTAAGACCATTAAGACTACAAATATTTTAAAATAATGAGTGTACTGTGTGTATTTTACTGTTTATTGTTTTTTAATGCCTAGTTCTATTGCTAACTTAATACAGGTTGACCATCACTAATCTGGCATCATCAGGACCTGTAAGGTGCCAGATTAGTGATTTTGCTGGATTACATTGGTGATTTCACCCACTTTACACCTTATTTTTGCCCCATTCCATTGTTCCAGTCTACCAAACTCATAGCTATTTCACTAGTATTCCTGCTATTCTGTCAATTGAGTACAACAAACTGCCCATTCACCTATTTCAACTACCCAATAAAGTGGTCAGAAATCGGTAATTTGGCCAATTTCACACAAATTTCAAAAGATGGCAATTTCAAAACAGGGTCCAGAATAAACAATGCACATATTCCTAGCATTAAAATAACATTCTCTCTCTTATATTATGCTTGCTTTCCATTTTGAATATTTATTCACACAAAAAAAGATGATTTATAGTTATGCAGACTACTGCATTATTGTAATAACTGTATAAATCATGTCAACCCATTCATGACTGCGTATTAGACCAGCCAGTTGGACACATATTGGACGGTGATGTTATTTATTTACTCTTGAACATTGGTAAAAATTGAACATTTCCCCTATTTGGAGCTCAATTTTAAGGGACTTTTTGGCATGAAACCAATTAAAATTATATCTATTTCTGTATTATATCTCCCATTTTATCAAATGGGACCAAAAAAAAAAAAAATACAAACCATACGAAAATACACCACAAAATCGTTGTTTTACACCAAAAGCACAGTCGCCTTTTTTCTCATTACACACTGCGGGATTTTTTTATACAGTGCACACTTACCACACAAACCTATTCTCTCATATGAAGGCCCAAATTTACCAGTCACAGCTTATGAGTAAACTGAGATCATGGCAACCAACAGTGACTTCAAAGCCACCTTATCTTTTATGGACAATCTACAGTGCATGTGCATTACTCAATGAGAAGCACTTCTTTTATTCATTGGAACCATGGCTAGGGCTAAAAGTGAGCAGGTTATAACAATAAATGGAGATAAAGACATTGGAATGACTTATGCAGCAAGTAGTGCCACCAAACAGTAGCGGCAGGTTGGTGTGGCGACCCTGGAAATTTGAAGTTATGCTAGCCGAGATTAGTGCCGGAGTACTGATGGAACCGGATTACTGATTGCCAAATTAGTGATGGCCAACCTGTTATCTGGCATTTATATGTATTTATAAGTGGAAAAAATGGCATTCTGCTTTCCAGCGATGTCCACTTTCCGGCGGTAGCCTGGAACCTAACCTGCTGTATAAGTGGGACCCTACTGTACAAAGATGTGGGCTATTATTGAGCATTTTCAAGTGTTTATTACACTTTTATTGGTTATTCATCGACACACAGAGTACATTTTAATTTTTTTATTAACACATTAGTTGTTTCCCACCAAGGTAGGGTGCTTGAAGTCCAAGCCCCTCACACACAAAACCTCCTTTACCTCCTCCCTCCAACCTTTCCTAGGATGATCCCTACCCCACCTTCCTTCCACTACAGATTTATATGCCCTCCAAGTCATTCTATTTCATTCCATCCTCTCTAAATGTTCAAACCACCTTAACAACCCCTCTTCAGCCCTTTGGATAATACTTTCAGAAACCCCGCACCTTCTTCCAATCTCCAAGCTACGGATTCACTGCATTATATTCACACCATACATTGCTCTCAGACATGACATCTCCACTGCCTCCAGCCTTCTCCTTGTTGCAACATTCACTACCCATGCTTCATACCCATACCACTATACTCTCATATATCACCCTCTTTGCTGTCATGGATAATGTTCTTTGTCTCCACAGACTCCTCAGTGCTCCACTCACCTTTTTCCTCTCATCAGTTCTATGATTCACCTTGTCTTTCATAGACCCATCTGCTGATAAGTCCACTCCCAAATATCCGAATACATTCACTTCCTCCCTCCAATCTGATATTCAATCTTTCATTATTAATGATCTTATATAATACTGACAACTTGATGAATAAGATACATGTGCAACACTTGGGTATCTTTATTGACAAAATGCTTCATGTGTACAACAGACTTCCTCAGTCAAATACTGATGAATACAACATTTAGTAGCAGCTTTGACATGATCAGTCCATCACCCTTAGTCTTGAGTGACTGACCAAAGGTGATAGATTGATCATATCAAACTACCTCTACTGTCTCCAGTGTTGCAACTGCTTGTATCTGACTGAAGATGCCTACTGTGCAGATGAAATATTTTAACAATAAAGATACCCAAATATTGCACATGTGTCTCATTCAGCAACCTGAAGTACAATAAAAAAAAAACTCTTTTTTTTGTATTACTGCATAACTAAAAATATACTATTGTTCACTTACTTATCTCACTTTTTGTACATTTAAAAAAACTCCTACTCAATAACCTATGTCTACATGAATGGTATACAATACCGACAAAATGAAAATTAGGCACATGCAACATCTGGGTATCTTTATTATAGACATTTCACCATCCAGTGGCTTTATCAATACAGATTCTAGGACATAACTTGAAGACAGAACTATATACAAAAGATGAAGTAATCAGTCTCTCAGGGACTGATTACTTCATGTTTTGTATATAGTTCTGTCATGGTTACCTCATGGATAACGTTCTTTGCCTCCACAGACTCCTCAGTGCTCAGTATATGGAGCACTAAGTGTTGTCTTCATCAGTATTTGGAGCACTGAGGAGTCTGTGGAGATAGAGATACCCAGATGTTGCACATGTGTCTAATTTTCATCTTGTCGGTATTGTATACCGTTCATGTACAACTTGTCAGACACTGCAACATCATGGAGTCTTGGTTCGGAGGACATCTACATAACCTTCTTCAGGGCTACTGCAACTACTACTACCACTAACCCATCCCTTGGGTATGACCTACTTCCAGTGACTATGTCTTCGTCTGCTACCCGTCCCTATCCACTGATGCCTATATAAGCGCCAGACTCCTTAGCTGTGCTCCAGAATCTCTACAACTATAGTGCTCTTCACACCAACTCCATCTTTTGTATATAGTTCTACTGTCTTCAAGTTATGTCCTAGAATTTGTACTGATAAAACCACTGGATGGCAAAACATCTACAATAAAGATACCCAGATGTTGCACATGTGTCTAATTTTCAACCTATGTCTAGTTCTTAACTAGTCTGTCAGCATTAGTATTAGTACCCAAAATGCAATGCATGCTAGTGGCATTCTTTTGCTCATAACAATATTTTATTACATGTCTGTCTGCCTTGGTGGGAGACGGCCGATGTGTTAATAAAAAAAAAAACTACATTTTTTATACTGCAGAAAAGAAATAATATTGTAGTTTAACATACCAGCTTTAAAAGGCCTAAGTAAACTATATTTTGTATACTGCAGAGAAGAAATATTATTGTATAACAGCTTAAAGAGGCCTAGCTAAACTACATTTTGTATACTGCAGAAAAGAATTAACATTGCATTGTATTATATAACGTACCAGCTTTAAGAGGCCTAGATAAACTACATTTTGTATACTGCAGAGAAAAAAATATTATTGTACTGTATTATATAACGTACCAGCTTTAAGAGGCCTGGGTACACCTCCAACGAACACTGTCTTGCGAGGGTCTAAGGGAAGCGAGGCGTCAAGGACAAAATCAGCATCGGAGAGTCGCCAGGGTCGGATCTGAACCGGTTTATCTTTAATAGTCGGCGATGAAACACACAGGTACAGTTTATCATCATCCTGAATGCAGGCATCAATTAATTGTTGCACACTACTCTCATCCTGTAATAAAAATAATCTCCATTAATACACTAATAAAGAAAGTAAAGAAGACCAGAGGTATCAAGCCCCTTAGTGTAAATGTTCATAATAAATATTGACAAAGATTTGTAAGTGCTAAATCTGTTAGGGTCATACACCTACAAAATGGGAAGTATTATAATTAGGTTTGATCCAAGGAATGGGAGGATATCCAGAATTCTTTTATTATGGTTAATTACTTATTAAAAAAAAAAGTGGCAATCATAAAGTTGAGAGATCAGCCTCAATATAATTCTACACAAGTACAGGAGGGCCCCACTTATACACTACCTCATTTGGTATTCCATGTTTTTGTAGTTCATTAAATTCGGTGCTTTTACTGCCTTTCCCTGCAATAGTTGCATAAAGGACGGGTATCTGGTGCCATATTTTAAGGTAAGTGTGTTGTAGTATGTAGTCTGTACTTATTTTACTTTTGTATCTTTTTTTATGCCTATCTGTACTGAGCACGTAATATATGATATTGTAAACATGTTATCAGACATTTAGATGCATTTAATATTAAGAAAACTGCTCTTTTCCGCTCACCGGTGATTTCTGCTTAGCAGAAGTCGGGACCCTAACAGCCATAAAAACTGACCCTCCTGTACACTAAACTACATACAGTGGACCCTTGGTTATCAGCCATAATCCATTCCAGAAAGTCGGCCTAAAACTGAAATGGCTGAAAACTGAAATAATATTTCCCGTAAGAATTAATGTAAATCCAATTAATTAATCCGTTTCAGACACCCAAAAATACATTTTTTAAAGATTAACTATAGTTTTACATACACAAAACAATGAGAATTAAATAAAATGACTAATGAAATGGATAAATGAACATTTAAATCACTTTTACCTTTATTGAAGAGTCTTGTTGGTGTATGCAAAACAGCGAGGAGCAGAGAGTAAGGAGAGTTTATTGTTTGGAGACAGGACAAAATGCTTAAATATGACACTATTATCAACTCTACAGCTTATTTATCTATCACAATTCATCTGACATTATAAACAATATTAATAACAAAGAAACATGATACAGTGGACCCCCGCATAATGATCACCTCCGAATGCGACCAATTATGTAAGTGTATTTATGTAAGTGCGTTTGTACGTGTATGTTTGGGGGTCTGAAATGGACTAATCTACTTCACAATATTCCTTATGGGAACAAATTCGGTCAGTACTGGCACCTGAACATACTTCTGGAGTGAAAAAATATCGTTAACCGGGGGTCCACTGTATATACTCTAAAATGAATAACGTATGTCATTACGTATGTTGAGTGGTGGTGGTGTTGTTGTTGGGTTTATAAAGGCCACTGAGAGCATAAGGCGAACATATTAGTGGTAGTGGAGGCAGCAGCAGAGGCCACACTGCTATTCACACAGTGTACATAATTTATAAATAAGAAATATTTACACTTTAATTTATAAATAAGAAATATTTACACTTTAATTTATAAATAAGAAATATTTACACTTTATAAATAAGAAATATTTACACTTACCTTGGAGGAGATGCTGGCATTGGTTTAGGTTGGTAGAAGATACTCAGGGCAGCATATATTGTCAGTGGCCCTATTTACCTCCAAAAACATTGGAGGAGTCAGTTTCGTGTCGTCCTTTTTCTATCGCTTAATTGCTTAACTTACTTGCTACACTTTATCGCTGGCTGCCACTATAGCCTTTATTGACTCCTGCTGCTTTAGTATCGTACATATCATAGAATCGCCAAATCACTGAAGAAGGCACATTCTCTCCTATCTCTTCCTCCTTCACTCTCATACTTTAACAACTTTCTTAAATTCCATCATGTTTCTCACTTTCTTTACCGAAGGAACTTTACTAGGAACTTTCTTTGGGCCCATGGTTACTTATTTCGCAGTTGCACTCAATCAATAACCACAAAAAACAATGGATTATAGCAAAATGTTTGGATGAATGAGCAGAAGTTTTCTCACTTGCTCAGAGACACAGCCAGACTGACTAATGAACACTCGAGCAGCTGGCGGGTGGACGCATCCAACACGGCCGATAACCGGAATAAAATTTCGGCCAAAAAAATGGGCAATAACCAAGTTGGCCGATATCCAGAATGGCCGATAACTGAAGGTCCACTGTATCTTATAGTGGTCATCAATCAAGTATGTCAGCAATCTCTCAAATGATGGCCACAACATGGAGCGCCCCTGGTGCTGTAACAGCCCTCAACCGTCTAAAAATGGTTAACACACTTTTTCCAAGGTTTCATGGGGTAAATTTAGGAACATAAGAAAGAAGGAACACTGCAGCAGGCCTACTGGCCCATGCAAGGCAGGTCCAAATCACCTCCTGGCTTAAACCAATGACCCACCTAGTCAGGTCAGGTCACATCCACTTAAGGAAGGGGCACGGCATGAGACGTATTAGCACAAGCTAGTCAGGTCAAACTCACATCCACCCACACCCACTCATGTATTTATCTAACCTATTTTTAAAACTACACAATGTCTTAGCTTCTATGATGGTACTCGGGAGTTTGTTCCACTCATCCACAATTCTATTACCAAACCAGTGCTTTCCTATATCCTTCTTGAATCTTTAATTTTTTCCAACTTTAAACCATTGCTGCGAGTCCTGTCCTGCTTAGATATTTTTATTTATTTATTCCCGTTTTCCATTTATACACCTCAAACACATCACCCCCTAATTCTACGCCTTTCTAGATTCAGGACCCTCAGTCTATCCTCACAGGGAAGATTTTTGATAAATGGGATTAACTTTATCGATATAATCTTCCTTTGTACGTTTTCCAGAGCATTTATATCCATTCTGTAATACGGTGACCAGAACTGTGCAGCATAATCTAAATAAGGCCTAACAAAGGATATACAGAGTTGAAGAACAACCTGAGGACTCCTGTTATTTATGCTCCTTGATATGAAGCCAAGGATTCTGTTTGCTTTATTGCGAACACTATTCACTGTTGTCTTTATTTTATATTACTGCTAACTAGAACTCCCAAATCCTTTTTGCAATACAATACAATACAAATATTTATTTCCTTGTAAAGCTCACAATGTGTGGTTTACATGTTATAAGATTTTAAATACAAAGATGGCTACTATCCTGTCTAGGCACTTCAGGCAGACTAATACTAATTCTTACGCTATTTTGATATAGGTCATATTTCAGCCGTACATTTGACCATATTATTAGGTACTTAATTAGATACATTCTCGGTTAGGTACATACATAATTAGGTATAAAATAGTTAGGTAGTCAAATCATTTAATATTAGTACAAATGGCAGATTTAGTAATGGGATTTGATTTTTCTTGGCATGATACATTGTTTCTATTAAAGCCATACCGGAGGAGTATCTTAGCAAACTTACAATTAACTTAAGATTTAATAGGCAATAGCTATACAGTGGACCCTTGGTTTCGTGTTTAATCCGTTCCAGAGCCATCGGCCAAAACCAAAACCATTTTCCCCATAAGAAATAATGTAAATGGAATTAATCCGTTCTAGACACCCAGAAGTATCAACAAAAAAATATTTTTTACCTTAAATATACATTTACATGCACAAAAAAATGAACATTAAACATGACACTTACCTTTTTTGAAGGCTGTTGTTGATGGAAGGAAAGCAGGGAGGAAGGGAGAGGGAAGATAGATTATTGTCTGGAAGGGGAATCCCCCTCCATAAGGACTCCAGGTACCAAGTCCTTATCTGGGATCACTTCCCTCCTTTGTCTTTTACTGTCACTAGGACCAGCTTGAGAGTCACTGGACCCCTGTCACACAAAATATCTGTCCAGATAGGTCTGTTTCTGGCATTTCTTTAAGATTTGCCTAAAATGGGACATGGCATTGTCATTGTAAAAGTCACCAGCACAGATTACAACAGCTTTCTCAGGGTAATGTTGCTCTACAAATGACTGCACTTTAGTCCTCCACATTGCATAAATCTCCTTCTTCCATCTTCTTCCATCTCTCTTCCATCTCCTCTAAAGCAATTTCCTCAGCTGTGGTCTGTTGCTGTTGCAGATGAAGCTCTTGCAGCTCATCAGTGGTTAGCTCTTCATTGTGGTCCTCCACCAACTCTTCCACATCCTCCAAATTCACATCCAACCTCATGGAATTCCCCAATGCCACAAATGATTGCTCAACAGGTGTAGGGTTGACAGGGTCAGCCTCAAACCTTTCAAAATCCTTCTTTTGGACACAATCTGGCCACAATTTTCTCCACACACGATAAACAAGTGGCAAAAACAATGGATTATTATGAAATGTTTCATATGACCTGGCAGGATATGTTCACTAACCGAGAAACAACACTACACTGGCTGAGAATGCATGCGGGAGGCAGCTTTGTCTGCTCGCTGGGGACTGCACAGGTTCCATATGATCGACGAAACTAAGGTAATCGACGAAAACTAAAGCCAAAATTTACAAAAAAAAGTCGGCCAAAACCAAAATCGGCGATAACTAAGATCAACAAAAACCAAAGGTCCACTGTATTAAGAATTGTATGTTTATAGTCCTTTGGGTGGGTGTAGGTGGAAATTATGGGGGAATTACAGATAACAATAAGTCTATATTGTTTTGGATGTGTTCATGATACAAAAGAGAGAACTGGGTGGCTTTCATTTGGTTAGCTGATGATGGGGTGTGTTAGGGAGATAAGATTTTTTTAACAGTAGTTTTGATTCTAGGCCTTTTTATGTACATCAAATTTTTGTATAGGTTTAGCCGGACAAGGGGAATGTCATGGAGATTTTTGTGTCTGGTGTTGTGTCTATGGGTCCTGTTGCAACTATCAAGAAATTGTTTGAGTTCCAGGTTAAAATTAGAGTTTATGGTTATGTAAATGTAGATTACACAATAGTAGGTGTGAATGTTCTGTACAGTTTAGGTCTTTGAAGAGTGGGTGTGTGTGTTGTCTTGCATTGAATTGAGTGATAATTCTTACTGTAGCTTTCTATTGGGTTATTATTGGCTTTAGGTGAGTTGCTGCTGTTGATCCCCAGGCACAAATAGCATAGGTGAGGTAGGGATAGACGAGTGAATAGTAAAGTGTGAGCAGGACTGATTGTGGCACATAGTAATGTATCTTGGAGAGAATCCCCACTGTTTTGGATACTTTTTTTATTATTTGCTGGATATGGGTGTCGAATTTCAGGTTGCTGTCAAGGTGCAGGCCCAGGAATATGCCCTCATTATGTCTAACAATAGGAATGTTGTCAATAGTTATGTTCAGCTGGCCAGCACCTGTTCTGTTCCCAAACAGAATGTAGAAGATTTTGTCAATATTAAGTATAAGTTTATTAGCAGTCATCCAGGTCAATATTTTTATTAGTTCTTCGTTAACAATAGTGATAAGTGAGGCAAGATTAGGGTGGGAGATGACATATGTTGTATCATGTTGTGAAACAGTGGGTAGATCATTGATGTATAATAGGAAGAGCAGGGGACTAAGGACACTTCCCTGTGGTGCTCCAGTATCCAGTGGTCTTACTGATGAAGCTGTATCCTTAACAGAGATGTATTGCTGCCTGTTTGTTAGGTAGGATTTGAAATATGTAAGTGCGTGGCCTCTTATGCCATAATGCTCAAGTTTGTGGAGTAGGATGCTGTGGTTTACTGTATCAAATCCTTTCCATAGGTTGATAAAGAGTCCAAGTGGAAATTCATTTTTTTCAAGTGCAGTGTAAAGCAGGTCTTGTATTTTTACAATTGTGTTGTTTGTGCTTTATTTTCTGAAGCCAAATTGGCAGGGGTTGAGGATGCTTTGCACTGTTATAAAGGAATATAATCTCTTGTGTATAAGTTTCTCGAAGATTTTGGATAGCAATGGTAAGTTTGAAATTGGCCTGTCGTTGTTTACATCTGTGGGGTCACCACTTTTGTGCATTGGTGTAACCCTGGCTATCTTGAGTAGTGCCAGAAAGTACTGGTTTCTAGTGATTTGTTAAAGAGTAATGAAATAGCAGGTGAGAGAACATGAGCTGCTCGTTTGTACAATAATGGAGGAACTTGAGCCAGACTTCCTGATTTACTTTTAAGTGATTCAATAATCGCAGTGACTTCTGTGGGCTCGGTTGGTGCAAGATAAGTGGAGGATGGGAATTTCCCAACCTCCACTTATCTTGCACCAACTGAGCCCACAGAAGTCACTGCAATTTTAAATCACTTAAAAGTAAATCAGGAAATCTGGCTCAAGTTCCTCCATTATTGTAAGTAATCACTTGCTCGGGCATTGGTACCTGGGATTTTACTGGTGAGATTTGATCCTATAATTGAAAAAAAAAGTCATTTATCTTGTTAACTGCATCAATAGGCTGTTGTTGGGCTTCATTCGATTTAGTTAGGACAATATCCCATGTTTTTTTTAAGTTTGTGGTGCCTAGAATATGAGAGTGTGTCTTCCAGGTCTTTTTTATATCTCTTCTTGTTTCAGTGAATCTACAGAAGTAGTACAATTACTTAGCCTTTCTTATTAGGTTGGTGAGAACGGATGTGTATTGTTTGACAACAACTCTGGTTATTAAGCTCTCTCTATATTGTTTTTCATACTGATGTTTCTTGTCAATGGGTCTTAGTATGTTGCTGGTTAGCCATGGGCAACCTAGCCATTTATTCATAATCTCTTTCATTTTTATGGGACAATGTTTGTTATATAGTCTAAATAATTAGTCTGTTTAGAAATATGTCTATCCAATCATCGATACCATTAGCCTCGGAGAATTCTGTAGACCAGTCAATCATACCTAGCTCTGTTGTGAAGTTACTTATTGAGGCCTCATCATGGAGCCTAAAAGAGACCTTGTTGTATTCCAGAGGTTGTTTACCAATGTTTGTTAAGAGGAAGGTGGGGTAGTGGTCAGTAGTAATGTCTGTGATTATCCCTGATTTAAAGGGGGCTAGTATATTAGTCCATATATGGTCAATTATGGTAGCACTTATCTGGTTGGTTTTGTTATAGTTGGTATGAGTAGTGTGTTGTTCATATTGTTGATGAAATCTGTTACTGGTCGGTTGTCTGTTAAAGTCTTCGGCTAGGAGAAGGTGATGCTTGTTCATTTGGTTGTTCATGATTAGTGTCTTTAATTTAGCGCTAAAATTTTGGATGTTCGTATGAGGCATCCGGTTAATGGCACCGATCGTCATAGGAATCTTGAGTTTTTTTGTAGTAAAATTTGCAAAAATGTATTCTCCATATTCATCACTATAGCAAGTGGTGTTACAACATGATAGCTCATTGGAGTAATAGATGGCAATACCACCCCCAACTTGGTATGGTCTGCAGTTGTGGATTGCTGTGTATCCCGGTAGTTGGTATATAAATATTGTGTCCTGTTTAAGCCAGGTTTCAGTGAGAATAATACAGGAGAAGGTTGTCTTTAGGGACTCAAGGAATGCAAGGAAGTCATCATAGTGTCTACTTAGGGACCTAATATTGTAATTGAGAACTGTAATATATCTGGCATTACTTAGAACAGTGCTGGCTTGTGATGCTGTGTAATACAGGCAGTTACTTTCCATTAAATTTTGATTGGGAGTTAGATTATATGGATTTAGATCTGGATCTATTTGATCATTCAGCATTTAGGTTAAACAGTAATTATTTATATTATTTATAGTACATAGAGCTCAAATAATGATATCTGTACTAAGGGGATGGTTGGACAAGTGTGTAGTTAATGTTGGTTATGTAGTGTGTACAACATAACAGACATAATGAACTTAAGTGTGACAATGTATTAAGCTATTAATGAAGTATAGTATTTACTAAGTATAAAACTATTAACACCAAAATGGTAAAATAATGTAATACCAGACTATGACTTGTTATTGCACTAAAGCTAACTTAAGTTGTTTACAAAAGTTACTAGAAAAATAAAAATACACAGTTTGAGATTAAAGACTATATGAATTTTAGCAATGATTAGCAAGGATAAGTCTGTTGAGTATACCTGGTAAAGTGTATGGTAGAGTTATTATTGAATGAATTAAGAGTAAGATGGAGAATAGGATAGCAGATGAACAAGGAGGCTTTAGGAAAGGTAGGGGGTGTGTGAACAAGGTGTTTACAGTGAAACATATAAGTGAACAGTATTTAGATAAGGCTAAAGAGGTCTTTGTGGCATTTATGGATTTGGAAAAGGCATATGACAGGGTGGATAGGGGGCCAATGTGGCAGATGTTGCAGGTGTATGGTGTAGGAGGTAGGTTACTGAAAGCAGTGAAGAGTTTTTATGAGGATAGTGAGGCTCAAGTTAGAGTATGTAGGAAAGAGGGAAATTATTTCCCAGTAAAAGTAGGCCTCAGACAAGGATGTGTGATGTCACCGTGGTTGTTTAATATATTTATAGATGGGGTTGTAAGAGAAGTAAATGCAAGGGTCTTGGCAAGAGGCGTGGAGTTAAAAGATAAAGAATCACACATAAAGTGGGAGTTGTCACAGTTGCTCTTTTCTGATGACACTGTGCTCTTGGGAGATTCTGAAGAGAAGTTGCAGAGGTTGGTGGATGAATTTGGTAGGGTGTGCAAAAGAAGAAAATTAAAAGTGAATACAGGAAAGAGCAAGGTTGTGAGGATAACAAAAAGATTAGGTGATGAAAGATTGGATATCAGATTGGAGGGAGAGAGTATGGAGGAGGTGAATGTATTCAGATATTTGGGAGTGGACATGTCAGCGGATGGGTCTATGAAAGATGAGGTGAATCATAGAATTGATGAGGGGAAAAGGGTGAGTGGTGCACTTAGGAATCTGTGGAGACAAAGAACTTTGTCCTTGGAGGCAAAGAGGGGAATGTATGAGAGTATAGTTTCACCAACGCTCTTATATGGGTGTGAAGCATGGGTGATGAATGTTGCAGCGAGGAGAAGGCTGGAGGCAGTGGAGATGTCATGTCTGAGGGCAATGTGTGGTGTGAATATAATGCAGAGAATTCGTAGTTTGGAAGTTAGGAGGAGGTGCGGGATTACCAAAACTGTTGCCCAGAGGGCTGAGGAAGGGTTGTTGAGGTGGTTCGGACATGTAGAGAGAATGGAGCGAAAGAGTGACTTCAAGAGTGTATCAGTCTGTAGTGGAAGGAAGGCGGGGTAGGGGTCGGCCTAGGAAAGGTTGGAGGGAGGGAGTAAAGGAGGTTTTGTGTGCGAGGGGCTTGGACTTCCAGCAGGCATGTGTGAGCGTGTTTGATAGGAGTGAATGGAGACAAATGGCTTTTAATACTTGACGTGCTGTTGGAGTGTGAGCAAAGTAACATTTATGAAGGGGTTCAGGGAAACCGGCAGGCCGGACTTGAGTCCTGGAGATGGGAAGTACAGTGCCTGCACTCTGAAGGAGGGGTGTTAATGTTGCAGTTTAAAAACTGTAGTGTAAAGCACCCTTCTGGCAAGACAGTGATGGAGTGAATGATGGTGAAAGTTTTTCTTTTTCGGGCCACCCTGCCTTAGTGGGAATCGGCCAGTGTGATAAAAAAAAAAAAAAAAAAAAATGATAATAAGATGGTAATGACAGATATTAATAATCTTGTAACACAGATTTTAAAAAAGTAAAATAAAAGTAAGTTGTAATAAAAGATACTAAGAAATAGGGCAATGTTATGGTAAATTACAAATGGAATATTTGGCAACACGGATTTTAATACGTAAAGTAAAAATAAATTGTAATAAAACATACTAAGAGGATTATAAATGGTGAAATAGGGCAATGATATGGTAAATTACAAATGTATAAAATAATAGAAGTGATAAAAGGGCAATGATATGGTAAATTACAAATATATATAGTAGCAGAAGTGATAATAAAGGGTAATGATAGAGATTATATAGAGATTAAAAACAATTAAGACTATGAGGTGGAGTGGTAATTTAATACAAAAGTGAAATATAAAAGTAACAAAAGTAGTATGAGGATATTAGAATGTAGCAACTAATTTTATGGCAGTATATAACAGTTACATAGTGGTTCGTAACAGTATTTGTGGATGGTGGGTATAAACTGCACCTTATTCTGTGTCAGTTAAACCAGCCTTGTTAAGAAACTTTTTTAGTTCATTTTCCGTAGAGATTAAGTACCTCTTTCCACTGGGTTCTTTCCTAACTGCAATTTTACCGTCGCTCACAAAGCACTGATGGATTTTTTGGTTGTGGCGTAATTTTCTTAATCGATAAAGGAGGTTTTGCCTTGTTTTGGTAAGGCGCTCATTGACATATACCGAGGATTTCACAGATAAGGATGTTTTTAACAGGTTATTCCCTGACAAGTTAGTGTTGAATTTTAACAGCACTTCTTTTTCCTGCTTGGTAGCCCATCAGTTTGCACTCTTTTACTTAATCACTAGGTATGTGTAGGCAAAGGTGGTCCTTAATAAGCTGTAGAGTGGTCTTCATGCATGTCTCTTGGGTTACTGTAGATGGGAGATGGTGGCTATTACCTACAACAGCATCAGAGAGCTGTTGTTGGTCATTATGGTCTTGGAAGTTGTTGATGACGTCGGCGAGTTGGAGCTCAACTCGTGATCTTTGTTCTAAGGATATTGATGGTGTGCTCAGTTTCAGTGTGGCTGTTATTTTTACCTTCTAGGGTAGTGAATCTGTCAAGGAATTGGTTATTGGCAGCTTTAGTTGTTGTACTTTCTGGGTGAGTAAGCTGTTTTGCTGTTCTTAATTCCTGCATTTCTTGAGTTAATGTGGCAATTTGTTGGTCTTGTGCCTTGATGTATGCAACCATTTCTGGATATTGCAGCTCCAGTTTGTCGAATCCAAGGAAGGAGTTCACCTCTTTGCTTGGGGTGGCGGCCATGTTTGTTGATGTTCGGCGAGTGATGTGGGGGCTGCAGTGGGTGGTGTGGGTGGTGCCCTTTTTGCTTGGAGGAGACACTGTACTGGTAATAACTGTGTTGTTGTGAGTCCTGGCTTGATTAATGGATTTTCTTCTGTTGTGCTGACCCTTGGCCATCGACAGTGGGTTCAGGTGGCTTGCTGAGTATGGGTAGTAGGCAGATGTAGAGAGGCTTAACTTCGCTTGGCAGTGGGGCGAATGGTGGGGTGACAACAAACCTTCTTGGTAGCGTGGTTCTTTTGGGTGCATTTCGGTGGCTTAGGTAATTTCTGCAGATGAATTATGTCGTTTTGGGTCTCCACATCATTAGTGCTACGTGGGTTGACAGAATCCTCAGGTGGTTGAAAAAACAGAGGAGCAAAGACTGATGCTGCCACTGATGCTACTGTGTATACATGTGTGTGCAGTTATATATGCATATGACAACATTTTTCATGTATGCAATTATATATGCAGGCATGTATACACATGTCAATATTTCTCATGTATGCAACTGTGTGTACATGTATCCAGGTGTAAATACACATGGCTACATTATTGGCAAAAATCAATGATTTTAACTACAGACAAAAGCCACAATCAGACCTACCTGAAACAGAAGAAAAGCATACCCCTTAGGAGGGAAATAAGACTTGCTCTCGGCCTTATGCGGCCAATCCACGACTAAAGGACCGAAGCGACGAAAACTTGCAGTTATTTCCTCTGAAAAGTAAAAACATTATTGAAAACTTTTGTAAAAAAATAGCAAAGAACTCACTGAAATTCATGAGGAATTTCATGGAAATTCATGAAGACTTACTCATTTAAAAATCAACAAAGAATTCAATGAAATTCTTGAAAACCTAAGTAAAAACTGGTAAAGAATTTCACAGAAATTTAGGAACACTTACTCATTAATCAACAAAGAATTTTATAGAAATTCACAATCATTTTCTATTATCAATGTCAAGGAAAAAATCCAAATAAATCAATAGAGTAGAACTTTTTTTTTCTGATGGATCAGGACAATGGATTTTGGATTTAAGTGACAAAATCTGTAATCAGACAAAGTCCAGAAATAATGGATTAAGTGACAAATCCAGAGTTTTCAGTCACTGTTGTGGTCTGCTGGGTAAGCCAATTTCTCATTAATGAGAAAATCCTGTTAACCTTTACAGGGTCCAAACCATAGTTCTACACCATGAGCTCAGCTCACTCATGAGCTGTGAGTGGTAAATTTGGGCCTAAATATGAGAGAATACATCTATGTGGTAAGTGTGCACCACATAAAACAAATCCTGCAGCACACAGTGCATAATGAGAGAAAAAAAACTGAGACCGTAATTTTGGATTAAAACAGCGACTTTGCGGTGTTTTTTCGTATGTTTTTTCATAGTTGTATTTGCGATTTCTTGGTCTCATTTGATAGAATGGAAGATATATTACAGAAATAGAGAAGATTTTGATTTGTTTTAGTACTGAAAATGGCTTGAAACTGAGCTCAAAGTAGCAGAAATGTTAAATTTTTGCCGATGTTCAAGAGTAAACAAATCACCTCACTCATCCAATACACGTCAGCTGATGGGTCTTATGTGCGTTCACAAATGCGCTGATATAATTTATACAATTATTACAATATTGCATAAGAGTAAATCTTCCATTTTTTTATTTGAATAAAAATTCATAAAATCAAAATGGAATTCATTTGTAAAGCCTGAAAACCAAATTAATGAATAGAGGAAAGTGTTAGTTTAGTGCCAGGAATGCCTGCATTGTTTATTCTGGACCCTATTTTGAAATAGGAATACAGTGGACCCTCGAATTTAGTAGTGCCTTTTCAGTGTGCAAAACTATTTTTATTATCTATAAAATGTATTGTTTGTTAATATTTTTGGGTGTCTGGAATGGTTTAATTGGATTTACATTATTTCCTATGGGAAATATTAACAAAACATACATTTTATAGATAACAAAAATAGTTTTGCATACAGAAAAGGCACTACTAAATTCGAAGGTCCACTGTATTTTGAACTTTGTGATAAATTGGCCAAATTACCAATTTCCGATCACTTTACTGGGTAGTTGAAACAGTCGATAAAATAGAAGTAATACTAGCGAAATAGCTAAGAATTTGGTCGACTGGAATAATGTAATTGGCCTAAAATGGGAGTCAAAGTCGGCAAAATCGCCGATGTGTAAATGTCGTTGATGTATCAAAATTTGCGAGAGCGTAATTTCATCAATTTTCCATCAAATTTCATATTTTTTGTTTTATTACCTCCAGAAAAAGATTACCATTTCATAAGAAAAATAACAATTTTTTTTTTAAATTCTTGGACCCTGTGGACACGTCTCAGATTTTGGGTCTGGACCACTGGCTTTAATGGACACCCCACTCCCCCTACTGATTTGTCAAATTGAGGTTCCACTGTATTCCCAGTGAAACCTGGAAATGCAGTGAAAACCATGTGAAGCACGAGCAGATTTCTGTGGGTGCTGTGAGACGCCTGCACCAGGGATAACAGAATTTTAGTACTGTATTTATAAACACAAATATTATTAAAGAGAACAAAAAGGCACAATATCATGACTGGAACAATACACAAATAACCTGTATATAGGAGAGAGAAGCTTACGACAACATTTCGGTCCAACTTGGACCATTTACAAAGTCACACAACACAAAAGAGCCAGTATATACAGTGGACCCCTGGTTAACGATATTTTTTCACTCCAGAAGTATGTTCAGGTGCCAGTACTGACCGAATTTGTTCCCATAAGAAATATTGTGAAGTAGATTAGTCCATTTCAGACCCTCAAACATACACATACAAACGCACTTACATAAATACACTTACATAATTGGTCACATTCGGAGGTAATCGTTATGCGGGGGTCCACTGTATAGTGTGACTTTGTAAACGGTCCAAGTCAGACTAAAATACTGTCATAAGCTTCTCTCTCCTATTTGCAAAAAAATTGTATTATGAGAACAGATTATCCAACTTACGAGGTGATATAAAAAAGACCTGGAAAACCCTATCAGAAATTCTGGGAACAAAAAAGATATCACGAAATAGCGAAATAAAATTAGCAAAATCAGATGAACCCCAACTCCCACCAACAGAAACAGCAAACAGACTCAATGATTTCTTCTCCACTATAGGACAAAACCTTGCCAATAAAATCCCAAGCTCAGATACCCCACCAAATGACTACCTCACCGGCAACTACCCGAACACACTGTTCCTAGCTCCGACTAACCCATACGAAGTCTCCCTTATTATCAACGCACTAAAAAACAAGGCAGGAGATATAAATACCTTACCACCCTTTATATACAAAAAAGTGTCACAAGTGCTATCACCAATCATTGCAACACTCTTTAACAAATCCATTGAATCCTCCACCTTCCCTACAGTACTCAAAATAGCAAGGGTCACCCCGATCCACAAAGGAGGAGACCAAACAGAGTTGAATAACTATAGGCCAATATCCAACTTACACCCTCTCTCAAAAATCTTCGAAAAATTAATTCATAAACGAATCTACTCCTACCTTATCTCCCAAAACATACTCAACCCCTGCCAATTTGGATTCAGGCCTAATAAAAATACTAATGATGCTATTATACACATGCTAGAACATATATACACTGCAATAGAGAAAAAAGAAGTCCCACTGGGGATCTTCATTGACTTACGTAAAGCTTTTGATACAGTTGACCATGACTTGCTCCACGTAAAATTGTCACACTATGGTATAAGAGGGCACTCCCTCAACTACCTCAAGTCATACCTCAGCAACAGAAGCCAATATGTGTACGCAAATGGGGCAAACTCTTCTGCACAACCAATTACAGTTGGTGTCCCACAGGGAAGTGTCCTTGGCCCTCTTCTCTTTCTCCTATATATAAATGACCTACCAAATGCTTCGCAATTACTCAAACCCACACTATTTGCTGATGACACAACATACGTCTTCTCCCACCCGAGCCCAGTCACGCTAGCCAATACTGTAAATACCGAATTACAGAAAATATCTACCTGGATGAGTACTAACAAACTTACACTAAACATTGACAAAACCTACTTCATTCAGTTTGGTAACAGAGCTACAGATGTCCCTCTTAACATAATGATAAACGGATCACCTATCACAAAGCTAACAGAGGGAAAATTCTTAGGAATCCACCTAGATAATAGACTCAAATTTCATACACATATACAACAAATTTCTAAGAAAATTTCCAAGACTGTAGGCATACTATCGAAGATACGGTACTATGCTCCACAGTCAGCCCTCCTGGCCCTATATCACTCTCTTATTTACCCCTATCTCACCTATGGAATTTGTGCATGGGGCTCAACAACAAGTAACCATCTCAGACCACTAATTACCCAACAAAAGGCTGCAGTTAGAATGATAACAAATTCTCACTACAGGCAGCACACTCCACCAATATTCAATACACTCAACCTACTCACCATACAAAACATCCATACTTATTACTGCACCTATTACATACATAGAACACTTAACTCTGATATTAACCCTCCCCTCAAACATCTCCTTGCCAACCTCAACAGAACACATGACCATAACACAAGGCACAGATCACTCTTTGATATTCCTCGTGTCCATCTCACGCTATGCAAAAACTCAATGCACATAAAAGGCCCTAAAATCTGGAATTCATTACCTGTAAATATAAAAGAAACACTACCTGTTTATAAATTCAAGTCTCTTCTCAAAGATCACTTACTCACCCAAAACCAAATAAATACTGAATAACTGAACCTTATAAATTGTATATCTTAAATGTTTCTCACAATTATATCACATAAATGTTAAACCTAAAACCCAATCTAACTTTATTATTTTTTTAAATACACTACCTAACAGAATACTCCATTCTACTGAATTTACAACAATGCATGCAACCATATGACCTGTCTTTGTAATACTCACTTGTGCTTTATAGTAATCTGTTTACATTAATGTTTTTCACTGATCTCATCATTGCTTAGTTAATCTTAAGTTAATTTTAAGCCAGCCCGTAATGCTATGCATAGTATAAGTGGCTTTGGCATGCTGCTCTTATCTGTATTTTTTGTACCTCTGTATGTGTGCTCAAATTATAAATAAATAAATAAAAATAAAATAAAATTTGTATATTATTAGAGTGCCAATATTTTTTTTTAACTCTGGAATGCATGGATGAGAGACTCTGAGAGTTTCAAGAGGTTTCCTGCTGCCACAGCCCTGCCCTGGGCCAGCTGGAAGTAGATAAAATCTCAAAACTCATTAAAGGTTCTGATCTGTGCATACCGGATCACAGTGATCCAATTGAGTGTGTAGATCTTTGTTTTTAAAGTGTGGGGCTGTAATTGTATATTCTGTACATATCTATTGAGAATACAATTAATTTTTTTTTTTTTATAAAAATATAACTGTATTCTCAATAGATATGTACAGAATATACAATTACAGCCCCACACTTTAAAAACAAAGATCTACACACTCCATAGCTGTTCTCCCACATGGTGTACCTTATTAACTTTTGTCCTTCTCTCTTGACATAACTCTGGGCTAACCAGTGTTTTGACACACTTTAGTCACCCTGGGTATGGTGGCCACAACTTAAATTACAAAAACTCACCCCTGGAGCACACATGATGCCCCAAAAGATAGGAGAAGGACCCAGAGATCCTGCCAGGTTGAAGGTCAGCCACAGAGAGAGAGAGTTAGTGAGAGGGAGAGAGAGAGAAGCCTACCTAAGCTCCTCCCACCAAAACAAAAGACTGTTGCCAAGCACAATTCTCCAGTTACCACAATTCTACCACCCTTAATTTTACTTTTACAATAAGAAATACAACTTTATAAACTACTTATTTAAATTGTGTGTTTATGTGTCTATAGTATAACCTATTATATTGAGAAAAATAGGCTTGACCCAGCTGCCTCTCAGTCATAAGGTTGATCAGTCCTTCTGACATTTAGAGCAAAGTCCCCATCAATTCAATATAATTAGGTATTCCAGAGTAACTGTTACTTATAAATACATGTTGGGTCCTACAGCCCCATAACAGGTGGGTCTTTGGTAAAGAGGACTAAGACACTCTAAAACAAATATATGTTCTCCTTGACTTATGATGGGGCTATGTTTCAATGAGCCCATTGTAAGTTGACAATACTGCAAGTTGAAATATGATATGATAAATAAATAAATAACTACTGTCACTGAATGAGTAAATACATGTAAACAAATAATTATTGTAACTAAATACCAGTATTGAAAAGTAAATAAACAAATGCAATGTAGTTTATCCCGTGCAGAGGCGTCGCTAGGGTTGGTGTCACCCGGGGCAGAATCTTTGGTGTCACCCAGGGCAAAATCTTTGGTGTCACCCAGGGTGGAATCTTTGGTGTCACCCCATGAAATCCAAGGGCGGGGGGATACGGGTAGTAAACTCCAATTACATCACTGCTGCATGCCTAGTGACTAATGTTTAGCAATGAGAATGTTTAAATGATAAAATAAATAATCATAGTAATATTGAGGAAACAAACTCAAATACCACTTTGAGTACAGCAACAGATCCTACATTTATTCATCTTCAACAATGGAAAAAAAAAAACTTGAAAAATAAAGAAAAACACTAGTTCCGATTTAACCTTGAGTACATGTAACATCTCAAAGAATCTGATATTTCATTTCCTTGCCTTCAATCCTGCAAAATTATCTATCACATACACATATAACCCGCACATAAAAGAGAGAAGCTTAGGACGACGTTTCGGTCCGACTTGGACCATTGACAAAGTCACACTAACCAGAAGTGGAGCAGGATGGCTATATATAGACAGGAAGAAGAAGAAGAAGAAGAAGAAGAGGAGGAGGAGGAGGAGGAGGAGGAGGAGGAGGAGGAGGAGGAGGAGGAGGAGGAGGAGCTGGAGCTGCTGGAGCTGCTGGAGCTGCTGGAGCTGCTGGAGCTGCTGGAGCTGCTGGAGCAGCAGCAGCAGCAGCTGCAGCTGCTGGTGGTGGTGGTGGTGGTGGTGGTGGTGGTGGTGGTGGTGGTGGTGGTGGTGGTGGTGGTGGTGGTGGTGGTGGTGGTGGTGGTGGTGGTGGTGGTGGTGGTGGTGGTGGTGGTGGTGGTGGTGGTGGTGGTGGTGGTGGTGGTGGTGGTGGTGGTGGTGGTGGTGGTGGTGATGGTGGTGGTGGTGGTGGTGGTGGTGGTGGTGGTGGTGGTGGTGGTGGTGGTGGTGATGGTGGTGGTGGTGGTGGTGGTGGTGGTGGTGGTGGTGGTGGTGGTGGTGGTGGTGGTGGTGATGGTGGTGGTGGTGGTGGTGGTGATGGTGATGGTTGTGGGGGTGATGGTAGTGGTGGTGATGGTGGTGGTGATGGTGGTGTTGGTGGTGGTGGTGGTGGTGGTGGTGGTGGTGGTGGTGGTTGTGGTGGTGATGGTGATGGTGGTGGTGGTGGTGATGGTGGTGGTGATGGTGGTGGTGGTGGTGGTGGTGGTGGTGGTGGTGGTGGTGGTGGTGGTGGTGGTGGTGGTGGTGGTAGTAGTAGTAGTAGTAGTAGTAGTAGTACAAGAATGGTATATAATACCGACAAGATGAAATTAAGACACATGCGCAACACCCGGGCATCCCTATCATAGACGTTTCACCATCCAGCCAGCCACTGGAGCATTATAAAATGCTCCAAACTTCAGAACACCCGTGACTTAACCTGACTCCTCATTTTTTCTTTTTCTTTTTCTTCTCCCTCTTCCCCTTCCCCTTTCCTCTTTCCTTTTCTCCTCTGGGTTGTCTTTCTCTCTTCTGTCTCGTGTTTCTGTTCCTTCTTCATTTATTTCACCACTTCCCCTTTCACACACTTCTGTGCGCTTGCTCTCCCTCAGTGGGCACCTAGCTCTCTTGCAGTGCTCCCCTTCCTTTGTATTTGACTGGCTCGTCCTCCTTATTTCCCACTTCTACCACTACCACTACTACTACCTCTTCTTCTACTACTACTACCTCTTCTTCTACTACAACTACTGATGAAATTAAGACACAGGTGCGGCGTCTGGTTGTCTTTGTTGTGGACGTTTCGCCATCCAGTGGCTGGCTGGATGGTGAAACGTCTATGATAGGGATGCCCGGGTGTTGCGCATGTGTCTTAATTTCATCTTGTCGGTATTATATACCATTCTTGTACTACTACTACTACCACCACCTCTTCCTGCCTATATATAGCCGTCCTGCTCCAATTCTGGTTAGTGTGACTTTGTCAATGGTCCAAGTCGGACCGAAACGTCGTCGTAAGCTTCTCTCTTTTATGTGCGGGTTATTTGTGTATCGTTCCAGTCACGGTATTGTGCCTTTTTTGTTATTTATCTATCACATCAAAAAAAATGATTTTTCCTATATAGGCCTATTTGTACTCTGTAATCCTATAATAGGCTATATAGAAACGAAGGATTTTTCTCTTAGGTTGCTGCAGCATGGTTTTGGTCATTAGTGTTACCTTCTTTAGAGGCTCTACGGTGCCACCCCTAAACAGTGTCACCCAGGGCGCCCCCCCCCCTTACAATGCCCCTGGTCCCGTGGCCTGGTAGACAATGCTCTTGCCTCACACACTAAGTACCCATGGTTCAATCCCCAGCCACGTGGTAACATTGGGCATGTTTCCTTATACCTGCTGTCCCTGTTCACTTAGCAAGCAAGTAGGTACCTGGGTGTTAGCCGACTGGTGTGGGTGGCATCCTGGGGGACAAGACTGAAGGAACCCAATGGAAATAAGACAGACAGTCCTTGATGACGGGTGGCTAACCCTCTGGAATAAAAATCTGAACAAAATCTTATCTTATTGTACAGTACTGAATGTGCACTGCTATGGCGCCATCGTAAAGCTGTAATATCGTAAGTCAAACGATTGTAAAGTGAAGATCATCTGTAGATTCCTCAGTTGCCTCTCCCACAACTGTCATCAACATCTATGATGGGGATCTCACTCGAGTGCCTGTATGAAGCACTCAAGTGCTACACCCACTACCTCCCTTCACTTGAGTGCCTGTATAAAGCTCTCAAGCAATGCACCCACTACCTCCCCTCACTTGAGTGCCTGTATGAAACACTCAAGCAATGCACCCACTACCTCCCTTCACTTGAGTGCCTGTATGAAGCACTTGAGTGCACTGCACCCACTAACCCCCCCCCCCCACACTTCAATATGAGACTGAAATCAAAACATAACCACTTGCTAAAGAATTTTACACCCGATTCCTGAAATCATACAGAAATATACCTAATTGGGTGAATCTTATTAGAGCCACCTGGCCAAGTGGTTAGATTTTAGATTTTGCCACCAAAGTGGCTAGTTTATTGTGTACCTCACATCCATCCTGTGGACGGTAGTGCAAAAGCATAGGGATACACAAAAGGCCTAGGAAATAGGCCTCAAAAGGGTTAACAGGTGTACATTTGGATTTATATTTACATATCTACAGTTCACTTATCTGTTACAAGCAAATTTAGGAAATTTGCTTAGTATATCTGGTATCTTATTTTCATTAATAAGAGATCTTGACATGTCACATAGGTTATTATACTATCTATATTCCTCAATAAGCACATAGTGTTCAAGATAGTGACCATAGGGCTGGCCACACACTCTGCATTTAGTTTGATCATCATTTGTGTGTCTGCCAAACTGCCAGAAGTACTTGTAACCAAGCCTAAGCCTGGCCACTACAACATCAGTCAGTGTTCACATTGCAAGTTGCTCCATACACATACAGTGGACCCTCGTTTTTCGTAATTATTCCATTCCAGGAAGTGTGACTATTTTCGAAATTAACGATTTTTTAATCCATTTTCCCCATAAGAAACAATGTAAATACAATTAATCCGTTCCAGACACCCAGAAGTATCAAAACAAAAAATTTTTTTTACATGAAATATAGATGTAGTACATGCACAATACAATGGGACATGATGAATAAAACATTAACAGCATAACACTTACCTTTATTGGTGAGTCTTCTTAGTGTATGGAAGACTGGAGGAGGGGAGAGATTGGATTAATTTACTGTTTGGAAGGGGAATCCCCTTCCATCAACACCTCAGGTACCAAGTCCTTTTCTGGGGTTACTTCTCTTCTCTGTTTCTTAATGCCACTAGAACCAGTTTGAGAGTCACTGGAGTCCTGTCTCGCAAAAAGAGTGTCCAGAGAGCTCTGTTTCTGGTGTTTCTTTAAAACTTCCCTAAAATGGGCCAAGACTTTGTCACTGTACAAGTTGCCGATATGGCTTGCAACAGCCTTGTCAGGGTGATGTTTCTTCATAAATCTTTCCATCCTACCCCACATTTCAAAAATCTCCCTAATTTCTGAAGAAGGCAACTTCATCCATCTCTCTTCCTCCTCCTCTGCAGCAATATTCTGAGCTGCGATCTGTTGCCGTTCCAGCTGAAGCTCTTGCAGCTCCTCAGTGGTTAGCTCTTCATTGTGGTCCACCACCAACTCTTCCACATCCTCCAAACTCACATCCAACCCCATGGAGCTCCCCAATGCCACAATAGGTTCTACAACTGCCATAGGCTCATCAAGGTCAGCCCCAAACCCTTCAAAATCTCTCTTGTGGACACAATCTGGCCACAGTTTTCTCCAAGCAGAGTTCAAAGTCCTAGTAGTCACTCCCTCCCAAGCCTTATTTATAAAGCTTATGCAATGGAGGATACTGAAGTGATCTTTCCAAAACTCTCTTAGGGTCAAGTGAGTGTCTGAGGTCACATTAAAGCACCTTTCAAACATTGCTTTGGTGTAGAGTTTTTTAAAGTTTGAAATGATCTGCTGGTCCATGGGCTGTTTCGTCACAATTGAACACTTGTTCAGGTTTCAGTCCTTCAGCCTCTATGTACTCATTGAATTCCTGCACATATTTTTCAGCCGCTTTTTGGTCCGAACTGGCAGCCTCACAATGCCTTATCACACTGTGTATGCCAGTACGCTTCTTAAATCTCTCAAACCAGCCTTTGCTGGCCTTAAATTCACTCACATCACCACTAGTTGCAGGCAATTTCTTTACCAAATCGTCATGCAACTGCCTACCCTTTTCACAAATAAGCAACATCATAAGACTATCTCCTGCTGATTTTTTCTCGTTTATCCACACCAATAATAACTTCTCAACATCTTCAAGTACTGATGATCTCATTTTTGTCAGCATATTTACCCCCTTTGCAACAACAGCATCCTTGATTTCCTTTTTCTTGGCTATGATGGAAGATATGGTTGCACGGGATTTGTTATACATCCTGGCCAGTTCGCCCACATGTACGCCACTTTCATATTGTTCAATGATGTTTTTCTTAAATTCATTCATATTTCTCATCTTCTTTACCAAAGGCTTGGCACTAGGAGCTTTCTTTGGAGCCATGGTAGCTTATTTAGCACTTGCAAGCACTAAAATCAATGGAATATTACGAAATATTTCGTATGAACACGTGAGGGGACCATCGCTCACTGGTAAACAATGGCACACTGGCTGGGAAGGCAGGCCCAGGCGGCTCAGAGCGTGAGTACACGTCCCGGACAAAGGACGATTAGCGAGTTAATGGACCATTTGCGAACCAATGTTTAGACGAAATAACGGGACTATTTCCGAAATGGACGACTTTCAGGCCAGACAATTATTGAGGGACCACTGTAATGTCAACCCATTCCTGACTGAATATTGGAATGCCTATTTGGACAGGTATTGGATGGTGACATCATATGTTTACTCTTGAACATGGCAAAGAATCAAACATTTATGCTACTGCTAATAATAATAATAATAATAATAATAATAATAATAATAATACGATAGCATTGAAGGAAATTGTAAAAAAATACGAGGGTTGAAGCAGTGGTGGAAGAAGTGGTTGAGGCATCGTCAGTCAGTGTGGCTTTGTTTATGCTGGAGTGAGTATTAGTCTCCACACTCTTCCAAACATTTCACAATAATTCATTGTGTTTGGTGCTTGTAGATTGAGTGTGACTGGAGTGGTAGAGGCAGCGGTTGAGGCAGTGGTTGAGGCAGTAGTATTTAATAAGATATATGTTATTAATAAGATTAATACATCTTTCTTTCTTTCAACACACCGGCTGTATCCCACCGAGGCGGGGTGGCCCAAAAGGAAAAACGAAAGTTTCTCCTTTTGCATTTAGTAATATATACAGGAGAAGAGGTTACTAGCCCCTTGCTCCCGGCATTTTAGTCGCCTCTTACAACACGCATGGCTTACGGAGGAAGAATTCTGTTCCACTTCCCCATGGAGGTAAGAGGAAATAAACAAGAACAAGAACTAGAAAGAAAATAGAAGAAAACCCAAAGGGGTGTGTGTATATATATGCTTGTACATGTATGTGTAGTGTGACCTAAGTGTAAGTAGAAGTAGCAAGACATACCTGAAATCTTGCATGTGTATGAGACACAAAAAAAAGACACCAACAATCCTACCATCGTGTAAAACAGTTACAGGCTTCAGTTTTACATTCACTTGGCAGGACGGTAGTACCTCCCTGGGCGGTTGCTGTCTACCAACCTACTACCTAGAAGATTAATACATGTTATTATTAATAACATGTATTATTATTATTATTAATAACATGTATTATTATCATTATTAATAACATGTTATTAAAAACCACTCCCTCAACCACTGCCTCAACTGCCGCCTCAACCACTGCCTCAACCGCTGCCTCTACCACTGCCTCTACCACTCCAGTCACACTCAATCTACAAGCACCAAACACAATGAATTATTGTGAAATGTTTGGAAGAGTGTGGAGACTAATACTCACTCCAGCATAAACAAAGCCACACTGACTGATGATGCCTCAACCACTTCTTCCACCACTGCTTCAACCCTCGTATTTTTGTACTATTTCCTTCTTCAATTCTATATTAATAATAATAACAATAATAATCATACGAAATTGTACAAAAATATGAGGGTTGAAGCAGTGGTGGAAGAAGTGGTTGAGGCATCGTCAGTCAGTGTGGTTTTGTTTATGCTGGAGTGAGCATTAGTCTCCACACTCTTCCAAACATTTCACAATAATTCATTGTGTTTGGTGCTTGTAGATTGAGTGTGACTGCTACATAATTAACCCTGGGCCCAATGAAACTTGCTAGTGCCAGCCCTTTGGTAAAGAAATTGAGAAACACGATATAATTGAAAAAAGAAATTGTACCAAAATACGAGCAGTGCGCCGCAGTGGTTGAGGCACTGGTGGAGGCAGTGGTATTTAATAACATACATGTTATTGAACCATAACATGTATGTATTTAGTACAATATTTTACATTTTCATGTAATGTATGATTGTTCATGGTTCAACAAGTTAAGGAAGCAGTATTATATTTTAGTTCCCTACAATATACTGGGGCACCAAACATTCGCGATTTTTCAACATTCGCAAGGCTCTTGATCCCTTAACCCTCGCGAATGTTGAGGGAGACCTGTATATACAGAAAACAATGACAAATAAATATAAAGCACTAATAAAATGAATAAATGAACATTTAACATCACACCTTTATTGACTTACCTTAATTGACTTGACTTGTTGGTGTATGACAGACACGTAGGAGGCAAGTGGAAGGTAAGTTTATTATGCTTCAATATGATGCTAATATCATCTCTATGGCTTATTTATCCATCACAAATCATCTAATATGACATTATAAACAATATTAATAACATAGAAACATGATATATACTCTAGAATGAATAAAATATGTCATAATGTATGAGAGGAGTAAATGGTGTAATTGTTGTTGTTGGGTTTATAAGGGCCACTGAGAGAAGTCGTAGTGGTGGAGGTGGAGGCTTCTGCCACCACCACTATCACACTTTAACAATGTAATTTATAAATAAGAAATATTTACATTTTAATTTATAAATAAGCATGTTTATTCAGGTATACACAAATACAGTTGCACAGATTATCATACATAGCAGTATCTGTGTAAAGTACCTAGGATAACCCAAAAAAGTCAGAGTGACTTACGTATTTCCACTGGGGTCCTCTTATATTTACACTTATATTTACTTTTGTACTTACACTTTTATATTTACACTTACCTTGGAGATGTTAGTTTGATTAGTTAGTTTAATGGAGGAGATGTTGGCAGAGGTTTAGGGTAGTGGAAGATAGCAGGCCGGCGTATGTTCAGCTGATATACACACATCCAACAACATTGGAGAGTTACTTTCGTGTCTTTTTCTATAGCTTACTCGCTTAACTTACTTGCTACACTGTTAATTCTACACTTTATTGCTGGCTGGTACTATAGCCTTTATCGATACCTGCTGCTTTAGTATCGTACATATTGGAGAATCACTGAATCACTGCAGAAGGCACATTCTCCCCTCTCTCTTCCTCCTCCACTTTGGTACTTTGCTACGAGTTTTTTCTTGAATTTTATTGTGTTTCTTTCCTTCTTTATCACAGGGCTGGCACTAGAAACTTTCTTTGGGCCCATGGTGGCTCATATAGCAGTTACAAGCACTAAAATCAATGGAATACAAAATATATCGCAGGTACACATGGAATCAGCTGCAACGGCTTGTAAACAATGGCAGACTGGCTATATACGGAGTCTTGGAGTGGCCAGGTCTGCTCAGGCTGCGTGGACACATTCGGGACAAAAGCCCTTAGCCGAGCTTTTTGGCATTGGCCAAGCCAATATGTTGACGCCAAAGAGAGCTGTTAGCCGATTTTGGCGTTAGCTGATGCAGCCTTTAGTCGAGGGTCCATTGTATATTTTTAAACGTTTATACAGTAGCGTACTGTATACTGTAATAAACAGAATACCTGTTGGAGAGCTGGTCATAAGTCTGAGCAGTCAGTAAACGAGTAAGTCACTAAGTGAGGAGAGGCTGCACAGCTTCTCCTCACTTAACGATGAAGTTGTGTTCCTAAGAGTAGGTCGGTAAATGAATTCGTCACTAAGTGAGGAGCATACTATAATGGTAATGGGTTTGTGTCAACCATCTTTGATATTGTTTTAATGTCACCTTTGCACCATTTACAACATTTCTGGAATATTTTTAAATGTTTATACAGCAGTGCACTGTACAGTGCTAGTCATGGCATTATGCCACCCCTCCCCCACACACGTACCAAAACACAAACACATACCATGAAAGATTATAATATATATATTTTCACACTTACTGAGGTCTTAATACTTGGTGCTGTGTCCTTTATGCTCAATCACATCCCTCAGCCATGGAGGAAGACTCTCACACAAATTCTTGTGGATTTGGGGAGGTATATTATTCCATGCCTCATGCAGAGCAGCCTCCGGCTGTGGGATGGAACTGATATCCTTGCCCAGTAAACTTTGTTTCACTATTGACCAGAGGTTCTCAATAGGGTTTAGGTCTGGGGAACTGCCTAGCCAGTCATTAAAGAACCTCACAGTCCTTAAGCCACTGAACTACAGATTTGGTGGTATGACACGGTGTGCCATCCTGCACAAAAACTGTAGCCCCATACTTGTCAAATGCCTCAGGTAAATTGTCACACAATAACTCCAGGTAATTATACTGGTTCATATGCTGGTTTTTAGGAAGCACAATGAGTTCACCAACACTGAGCACTGAAACACCCCCAAACCATGAGCGAGTCTGGGTGTTTGGTGGTCCCACAGGTGTAGCATGGGTCTACTCTAGTGGGTCACTACCTCTGGGCCGGTACACGTCCCCCATGGTTACAGGTGACAGTGAAGGTTGCTTCATCACTCCAAAGTACTTCAGACCACTGTTGAGGATTCCAGTGAAGATATTTCTTTGCATAATCCAGCATACGTTTCTTCTGTGGTTTAGAAAGGATCAGTTTCTTAACCTGGCGGTGACTACTGTAGTCCAGTTCTGACACATGTCTGTTAACAGTTCTTACAGACACCACTGAGAGAAGGTGTGGGTTCTTTTCTTTCAATTCTCTAGCAGTTATCTTGGGTGTACTCTCTGCGTTTTTGAACGCAGTTAAGATATGAACAGACGTCTTCTTTGAGGGGCCAGGCCGAGGTTTGGCAGATGGTAGCTCAACACTGTCACCAGCCTTGAAATGCTGCACCCAGTTCCTCACTAAACACTCACACACACCAACATTCACCATTATTTCTTTCGTCTGGTGCCCAGCTTTGTGAAGCCCTATGATTTGAGCTATAGTTTCAGGTGTTAAAGACTTCCTTTTACCCATGATCAAACATGTATAGCCCCAAAACCAAAGGGAACACCAGACAAAAGATGGGGTGGATGAGAGACAACAGTGTAACACTTCCTCTCACCACAGCAGCCATGTGAGCACTAAGAAGTCACTGTGGAGTGTGGCAGCAGGCTGTGATGCCATGCTAACGGCTGTTACCTGGTATAATGAACTGACAAAAAAAAATCCCCTGTATGGCAGGCTTTTGATTTTCATCACGGCATTATGCTGGGGCGCTCATCTGGCATAATGCCATGACTAGCACTGTATATCGTGATAAACAAAATAGAGGAAATCAGCTCTTATATACATTATTTAGGTATGAATACTGATCAGAGAACCCGTCATAAGTCCGAGTCTTTGGTAAACAAGTACATCACTAAGTGAAGAGAAGCTGTATGTAGTCAGTTACAGTAATTATCTGTTTATTTACTTATTCAGTGACTAATTCTTTATATACTTATTTAATATATCAATAATATTAGACTTACAATATTTTCGACTTATAATGAGTTCGCTGGAACGTAACCCCATTGTAAGTCAAGGAGCACTTGTATACACTAATATTGTAAGTCAAGGAGCACTTGTATACACTAATATTCTACATATTTCTAAAATATCAAATGAAAATTTATACCGTATTAGGCAAATTTACGCCAAAATAATGCATCTCTGGTCAAAATCTTTTAATTTAAGCAGCTGTAATAAAATCAGCACTTCTGCAAGAGTACACAATGCCAATAACTTGAATACTAACCTTCATCTATATCAGGCGGGAGTCCACCAACGAAAACTTTACGAGAAAAGCGCTCTCCATTCTCCGAGCCTTGAGAGCGAGGGGACGACCGCGAGGGCGAGGGTAGGGGAATGGGGGCACCCAGATTATCCACCAGGTGGCCCTCATCCAGTAATACACCGCTTTCATCCATTCCCAGGAAACCACCTTTACCTGCCAAAATGCATCAGTGTAGGTCACTGCTAACAAGATAATAATAACAGCAGTGCCACAATATCTGTAGTAATGGTCACTGTTAACAAGATAATAATAACAGCAGTGCCACAATATCTGTAGTAATGGTCACTGTTAACATGATAATAATAACAGCAGTGCCACAATATCTGTAGTAATGGTCACTATTAACAAGATAATGATAGCAGCAGTGCCACAATATCTAGTAATGGTCACTGTTAACAAGATAATAATAACAGCAGTGCCACAATATCTGTAGTAATGGTCACTATTAACAAGATAATGATAACAGCAGTGCCACAATATCTGTAGTAATGGTCACTATTAACAAGATAATGATAACAGCAGTGCCACAATATCTGTAGTAATGGTCACTATTAACAAGATAATAATAACAGCAGTGCCACAATATCTGTAGTAATGGTCACTGTTAACAAGATAATGATAACAGCAGTGCCACAATATCTGTAGTAATGGTCACTGTTAACAAGATAATAATAACAGCAGTGCCACAATATCTTTAGTGACATACAGTACCTATTAAAATAATTGTCACCAGAATTTCAGTTAAATCACAAAAAAATACATGCATTATTCTTCTAGATATGATTATTATTATTATTATTATTATTATTATTATTATTATTATTATTATTATTATTACCATTTTAATGGGGAATGAGTAAACCTTTTTTGGGGACATACATCACCTGGAGAAGGAATTGCAATTAGTTTTGATCCAAGGAAGTGGAGGGTAGCACCAATTCCTTGGATCAAGAGCTCTTCACCAGAGCATGAGGAGGTGCCCCCCCCCTCCTCCTGTGAAGGCTAAACTTCCACATAAGCAAAGCAAATGCAACAAATATATAAAAGATAACCAGCTGCAATGTTTCCATGGCAACAACCTAACTAATTTAAGCTCAAAAAATGTGGATAGACATTCTTGCTGCAGCTGTTATGATCTACCCCCCCCCCACCCCGCCCCACCCAAAAATTTTTTTTTTTTAAATTAAGATTTTTTTTTGGAAGAAAAAAAATATACATATACAGAAAACTCTCTCATAAAGCTCCGCTGTAGTGCGATGTTCTGTTACTGTGGCTGAAAAAGTACAGTACTATATCCAAAATTGATTAGTATGTGGAAATGCTATTCAATTCTGGATGTATTTTTTTCAATCTTGTTTACAGAAAAAACATCAGCCTATATGGAGGTTCACTGAGTTTACTGGTACTGCATTAAGAGTAAGGAAAAGCATGTACATAACCCAAATGGATACCAACGTGTAATGAACACTTGTCAGTGATCAATAATAACCCACATGGAAACAAACCTCACAAGATTAATTGATCTGTATATTTCAATCCTCTTCTGGGATCCTCTTCAACTGAAAAGGATGCCAGAAGGAAGTTGAAATACAGGCAGGCCCTGCTTTACAGCACTTCACTTTACAGTGTTTCACTTAGAGTGCTTCACTTTACAGCACTTCACTTTGCACTGATTCACTATACAGCATTTCACTTTACAATGCTTCACTTTATACAGCACTTCAATTTACAGCACTTCACTTTACAGTGATTCACTTTACAGCACTTCACTTTACAGTGATTCACTTTACAGCACTTCACTTTGCACTGATTCACTATACAGCATTTCACTTTACAATGCTTCACTTTACAGCACTTCAATTTACAGTGCTTCACTTTATACAGCACTTCAATTTACAGTGCTTCACTTTACAGCACTTCATTTTACAGTGCTTTGCTTTACAGCATTGCACTAACACAGTGGTTTTCAATTATCAGCATTCTTCATTTATTCAGACTTCCTACAATAAATATGTTCACCACTCGCTATAAGCCAAGAATGAAAATATTTTAAGGTAAGTAATGTGTGCACTGTATATCCATTTTTCAGGCCTAGTTCTATTATTCACTTAATATATGATAGTGTAAACATGTTAGAAGGCTTTTATATGCATTTGAAAGTGATAAAAGGCTATGATCCACTTTACAGCTATTTGTACTATAAAGCAGTAGCCCAGAACTTAACCTGCCGTATAAGCAGGGCCCTTCTGTAGCATGGAACCTAACCTGGTGTTTAAGTGGGGCCCTCCTGTAGAGCCCAGAACTTAACCTGCTGTATAAGCAGGGCCCTTCTGTAGCGTGGAACCTAACCTGGTGTTTAAGTGGGGCCCTCCTGTAGAGCCCAGAACTTAACCTGCTGTATAAGCAGGGCCCTTCTGTAGCGTGGAACCTAACCTGGTGTTTAAGTGGGGCCCTCCTGTAGCTCAGATTATTATAATCATGCAGGAGCACTAAACCCATAAGATTATACAGCACCTGTGCCTGTAGCCCAAAGCCTAACCTGCTGTATAAGCAGGGCCTTCCTATAGCCCAGAACCTAACCTGCTGTATAAGTGGGGCCCTCCTGTAGAGCCCAGAACCTAACCTGCTGTATAAGTAGGGCCCTCCTAGCCCAGAACCTAACCTGCTGTATAAGCAGGGCCCTCCTAGCCCAGAACCTAACCTGCTGTATAAGCAGGGCCCTCCTAGCCCAGAACCTAACCTGCTGTATAAGCAGGGCCCTCCTAGCCCAGAACCTAACCTGCTGTATAAGCAGGGCCCTCCTAGCCCAGACCCTAACCTGCTGTATAAGCAGGGCCCTCCTAGCCCAGGACCTAACCTGCTGTATAAGCAGGACCCTCCTCTAGCCCGGAACATAAGAACATAAGAAAGGAGGAACACTGCAGGAGGCCTGTTGGCCCATACTAGGCAGGTCCTTTACAATTCATCCCACTAACAAAACATTTGCCCAACCCAATTTTCAATGCCACCCAAGAAATAAGCTCTGATGTGAAAGTCCCACTCAAATCCAACCCCTCCCACTCATGTACTTATCCAACCTAGATTTGAAACTACCCAAAGTCCCAGCCTCAATAACCCAACTAGGTAGACTGTTCCACTCATCAACTACCCTATTTCCAAACCAATACTTTCCTGTGTCCTTTCTAAATCTAAACTTATCTAATTTAAATCCATTACTGCGGGTTCTCTCTTGGAGAGACATCCTCAAGACCTTATTAATATCCCCTTTATTAATACCTATCTTCCACTTATACACTTCGATCAGGTCTCCCCTCATTCTTCGTCTAACAAGTGAATGTAACTTAAGAGTCTTCAATCTTTCTTCATAAGGAAGATTTCTAATGCTATGTATTAATTTAGTCATCCTACGCTGAATGTTTTCTAACGAATTTATGTCCATTCTGTAATATGGAGACCAGAATTGAGCTGCATAATCTAGGTGAGGCCTTACTAATGATGTATAAAGCTGCAGTATGACCTCTGGACTTCTGTTGCTTACACTTCTTGATATAAATCCCAGTAATCTATTTGCCTTATTACGTACGCTTAGGCATTGCTGTCTTGGTTTAAGGTTGCTGCTTACCATAACCCCCAAGTCCTTTTCGCAATCTGTATGGCTAAGTTCTACATTATTTAACTTATAAGTGCTAGGGTTATGGACACTCCCGAGCTTCAGAACCTTGCATTTATCTACATTGAACTGCATCTGCCACTTTTCTGACCAAGAGTAGAGTTTGTCTAAATCCTCCTGAAGTTCCCTAACATCTACGTTTGAATCAATTATCCTACCTATCTTCGTGTCATCGGCGAATTTGCTAATATCACTAGTAATTCCTTCATCAAGATCATTGATATATATTATAAACAACAACGGGCCCAAGACTGATCCCTGTGGAACGCCACTTGTTACTGATCCCCACTCGGATTTAACCCCATTTATGGACACTCTCTGCTTCCTGTCTGTGAGCCATGATTCGATCCACGAGAGCACCCTTCCCCCAATGCCATGAGCTGCCACTTTCTTTAACAGTCTATGGTGCGGCACTCTATCAAAAGCCTTACTAAAATCTAAGTAAATAATATCAAATTCTTTATTGTGGTCAACAGCCTCAAAAGCTTTACTGAAGAAAGTTAATAAATTAGTTAGACAAGACCGGCCTCTTGTGAATCCATGCTGAGTATCCTTAATCAAGCTATGCTTATCAAGATGGCTTCTTATAATCTCAGCTATAATTGACTCTAGTAATTTGCCTACAATTGAGGTCAGGCTTATTGGGCGGTAATTTGATGGTAACGACTTGTCCCCTGTTTTAAAAATAGGAATTACATTAGCCATCTTCCACATATCAGACACTACACCTGTTTGAAGAGATAAATTAAAAATATTAGTTAATGGTTCACAGACTTCCATTTTGCATTCCTTAAGAACCCTTGAAAAAACCTCATCAGGACCCGGTGACTTATTTTGCTTCAGTCGGTCTATCTGCTTCACAACCATTTCACTAGTGACTGTGACGTTACATAATTTATCTTCTTCTGATCCACTATAAAAATTAATTACCTGCTGTATAAGCGGGGTCCTTCTGTACAGCAGTAGCTCAGGACCTAACCTGCTGTATAAGCAGGGCCCTCCTGTACAGCAGTAGCCCAGTTTTAATATATCATGGAATTCCCCTAATAATGGCAATCAAGTCTCCGTCCCTGACTTTCGCTTGGCTGATTTCATAGGACTGAAAAATTACTTAGGTGGGCTGAACTGGAATGACCTGACTAAGGGTCAGGTAGGTGGTGATGGTTGCCGATATGATGCTTTCCAGGGCATAGTTCTAGCTGCTCAGTCAAATTATGTTCCAAATAGGGAAATCAGATCAAACAAAAATGATCCTAAATGGATGAACAATAGATTAAAATATCTGATTGGTCAAAAGAGAGGCATATATAGGCAAATCAAAAGAGGAGAGGGGCAATTGAGAAATCGATATATTCAGTTAAAGAGAGAAATAAAAAAGGGAATTAGAAAAGCAAAAAGAGATTATGAGGTTAAAGTTGCAAGAGAATCGAAGACTAACCCAAAAGGATTCTTTCAGGTATACAGAAGTAAGATCAGGGACAAGATAGGCCCACTCAAAAGTTCCTCGGGTCAGCTCACTGACAGTGATAAGGAAATGTGTAGAATTTTTAACACATACTTCCTCTCAGTTTTTACACAGGAGGATACCAGCGATATTCCAGTAATGATAAATTATGTAGAACAGGACGATAATAAACTGTGTACTATTAGGGTCACAAGTGACATGGTCCTTAGGCAAATAGATAAATTAAAACCTAACAAATCCCCAGGCCCTGATGAACTGTATGCAAGGGTTCTAAAGGAATGTAAAGAGGAGCTTAGCACACCTTTGGCTAATCTTTTCAACATATCACTACAAACTGGCATGGTGCCAGATAAGTGGAAAATGGCAAATGTGATACCTATTTTCAAAACAGGTGACAGGTCCTTAGCTTCGAACTATAGACCAATAAGCCTAACCTCCATAGTGGGAAAATTTATGGAATCAATAATTGCCGAGGCAGTTCGTAGCCACCTTGAAAAGCATAAATTAATCAACGAATCTCAGCATGGTTTTACAAAGGGGCGTTCCTGCCTTACGAATTTATTAACTTTTTTCACTAAGGTATTTGAGGAGGTAGATCATGGTAATGAATATGATATTGTGTATATGGACTTCAGTAAGGCTTTTGACAGGGTCCCACATCAGAGACTATTGAGGAAAATTAAAGCACATGGAATAGGAGGAGAAATTTTTTTCCTGGATAGAGGCATGGTTGACAAATAGGCAGCAGAGAGTTTGCATAAATGGGGAGAAATCAGAGTGGGGAAGTGTCACGAGCGGTGTTCCACAGGGGTCAGTGTTGGGCCCCCTGCTGTTCACAATCTACATAAACGACATAGATGAGGGCATAAAGAGCGACATCGGCAAGTTTGCCGATGACACCAAAATAGGCCGTCGAATTCATTCTGACGAGGACATTCGAGCACTCCAGGAAGATTTGAATAGACTGATGCAGTGGTCGGAGAAGTGGCAGATGCAGTTTAATATAGACAAATGCAAAGTTCTAAATGTTGGACAGGACAATAATCATGCCACATATAAACTAAATAATGTAGATCTTAATATTACGGATTGCGAAAAAGATTTAGGAGTTCTGGTTAGCAGTAATCTGAAACCAAGACAACAGTGCATAAGTGTTCGCAATAAAGCTAATAGAATCCTTGGCTTCATATCAAGAAGCATAAATAATAGGAGTCCTCAGGTTGTTCTTCAACTCTATACATCCTTGGTTAGGCCTCATTTAGATTATGCTGCACAGTTTTGGTCACCTTATTACAGAATGGATATAAATTCTCTGGAAAATGTACAAAGGAGGATGACAAAGTTGATCCCATGTATCAGAAACCTTCCCTATGAGGATAGACTAAGGGCCCTGAATCTGCACTCTCTAGAAAGACGTAGAATTAGGGGGGATATGATTGAGGTGTATAAATGGAAGACAGGAATAAATAAAGGGGATGTAAATAGTGTGCTGAAAATATCTAGCCTAGACAGGACTCGCAGCAATGGTTTTAAGTTGGAAAAATTCAGATTCAGGAAGGATATAGGAAAGTACTGGTTTGGTAATAGAGTTGTGGATGAGTGGAACAAACTCCCAAGTACCGTTATAGAGGCCAGAACGTTGTGTAGCTTTAAAAATAGGTTGGATAAATACATGAGTGGATGTGGGTGGGTGTGAGTTAGACCTGATAGCTTGTGCTACCAGGTCGGTTGCCGTGTTCCTCCCTTAAGTCAATGTGACCTGACCTGACTAGGTTGGGTGCATTGGCTTAAGCCGGTAGGAGACTTGGACCTGCCTCGCATGGGCCAGTAGGCCTTCTGCAGTGTTCCTTCGTTCTTATGTTCTTATGTTCTTATAAGCGGGGCCCTTCTGTAAAGCAGTAGCCCAGGACCTAACCTGCTGTATAAGCAGGGCATTTCTCTAGCCCAGAACCTGAATATCAAAATGATATACAATACCGACAGGCTGGTAGATAAGACACAGGCAACAGTTAGGCAACTTTATTCTGAAACGTTTCGCCTACACAGTAGGCTTCTTCAGCCGAATACAGAAAGTAGGCAGGAACAGTAGAGATGTGAAGACGATGTAATCAGTCCATCACCCTTGAAGTCGTAGATTTGAGGTTGTCAGTCCCTCAGCCTGGAGAAGTTGTAGATTTGAGGTTGTCAGTCCCTCAGGCTGAGCCTTCATATATAGTATGTCACTGATGTTAGCCATGGTCTTTATAAGTTGTGTCATGTACTTGTAGAAATAAAGATTATTATTAGAACTACATATTGCTATAACTATGACCATAATTTTTAAAGGGGTGGAGGGCAAGAAGGGCACAGCTTCCTTCCCTTCTTGAAGGCAAGAAGGGCACAGCTCCCTTCCTTCCCTTCTTGAAGGCAAGAAGGGCACAAATCCCTTCCTTCCCTTCTTGAAGGTGAGAAGGGCACAGCTCCCTTCCCTCCTTGAAGGCAAGAAGGGCACAGCTCCCTTCCCTCCTTGAAGGCAAGAAGGGCACAGCAGCCTTCCCTTCTTGAAGGCAAGAAGGGCACAGCTGCCTTCCCTTCTTGAAGGCAAGAAGGGCACAGCTCCCTTCTTTCCCTTCTTGAAGGCAGGAAGGGCACAGCTTCCTTCCTTTCTTGAAGGCAAGAAGGGCACAATTCCCTTCCTTCCCTTCTTGAAGGCTGTGCTCGCCTGGCAGGTAATCTTCGATGTGAGAATTGGTGTAAGAAGTTTTTTAGTTTATTAATCAGGTTTAAAGCCTATCGGCTACACGAAGGAAGGGGGGGGGGGTCAACACGGCTGCATGTCGCCACTTTATCACCAGTCAAGAACACTTTAAGTGGGGATTAAAGTGGACTCTACGTGTATATATACTGAGAGATATACACCTCTCAGAGTATGAGTATATTCTGTGAAGCTCTCTGTTTCCATAACCTGTAAAGCTCTCTGTTTCCATAACCTGTAAAGCTGTTTCTATAACCTGTAAAGCTCTCTGTTTCCATAACCTGTAAAGCTCTCTCTTCCTCCCTCTCATTTACATATCATTACAGATGATACAGGCAGGTGATGAAGACATAAGAGTATTTGGAAACTTAGTTCAAACATTTCGCCCGTTATACAAGCGAAACTTTGTCCAGATATTGCCTTTGTGTCCAGACACGACTCGTCAGCTTGGCCATACAGTCTGCTGCTACTGTGTATTATTGTTCGGCTTATGTACGGAAGACGCCCGATATTAACAACCTCCAAGACTGATGTAATTAACAAGATACCGGGGAGCCCCGCTTTACGCCGGGGAGCCCCGCTTTACGCCGGGGAGCCCCGCTTTATGCCGGGGAGCCCCGCTTTACGCCGGGGAGCCCCGCTTTACGCCGGGGAGCCCCGCTTTACGCCGGGGAGCCCCGCTTTATGCCGGGGAGCCCCGCTTTATGCCGGGGAGCCCCGCTTTACGCCGGGGAGCCCCGCTTTATGCCAGGGAGCCCCGCTTTATGCCGGGGAGCCCCGCTTTATGCCGGGGAGCCTCGCTTTATGCCGGGGAGCCCCGCTTTACACCGGGGCGGAGGGACTGATTACCTCAACTTTCGTATATACAGTGGACCCCCGCATAACGATTACCTCCAAATGCGTCCAATTATGTAAGTGTATTTATGTAAGTGCGTTTGTTCGTGTATGTTTGGGGGTCTGAAAGGAATAATCTACTTCACAATATTCCTTATGGGAATAAATTCGGTCAGTACTGGCACCTGAACATACTTATGG